>NC_026159.1:3328980-3377561 GCF_000512975.1 Sesamum indicum | reverse complement strand
TGGCTTGAACTCAAACGAGTAGGTTTTACCAAAGACTAATCCATTTGCCTTCCGGAATTCAGACCAGCCAGAGGTTATGTCAATCCTGTACTTTGGCCTATGATCGAGCTTCACAATCTGATAATGGTGCTTGGGCAGGTACACAACACCCACAGTTCGCCGGACAGACAGACCGGCCGCCATCCAGAATTTCTTGGGAGGAGACTACATTGCAACAGACATGAAATTTAAGTGTATGATTAGAGGGTTATTTTGTTTAGGAATGGATGGCTGAGAACTTTACCACTCTTGATCTGTGATGAAACTTCAGAAGAATTTCAAAGTAAAGTGGGCTTTTCTCTTCTTGGGAGTGATCGGATTCAGATGTGCGAGCATTTCCGGCTCTTGATTGTTTCTTCTTGATCACATCTGTATATATATGGAATGGGAAAGACTCAACATTTAAACGAAGCATATTTTCACTTCACAATTAGGCTTACGAAGCTGAAGGGAAATTGGTAGAAAACTAACTTGGGACATCTTCTCTCAACTCAACTTGTTCATCAGGATCAAAGTCCTCGACCTGGAATCCGGCGCCTGGAATTTCCCTGTCGCAGCCATGGACTCCGTACACCGAAACATCAAACATGGACTCGCCAACAAACCGAAACACCAGAAATTCCCCCACTTCCAGGCCAACTTCTTCAGCAAATTTATTCCAGCCCTGAGTGAAACAATATCGCTCGTCCTCATCCATCTGCTCCAACTTCACGAACCAAATCTTCCCGGAACTGTTTCTCAACCTGACGCTTCCACCCAAAGCCGACCCATATCTCTGCGAGAAAACAGGGGGCACACGCTGCATAGATAAACAAACCGAATAAATGAAACTCAATTTCTTGGTGCATTCAAACAGTCAAAAAATCCATGTTTGAGTACTCTAATGTCTTACAAGTCGGCGAGTGAAATCCACGATCAGGATCTTGAAGAACGAAGGCCTCTGATTTGGTTTCAGGCTCATTTTTTTTTTTTTTTGTGGTCTTGTACGGAAACAAAGAATTGCCGGTGTCAAATACAGACTATCTCTTTCTGTAAACTTGACAGGCGTCAAGTGCTTTGCCAAAGCTTCTGATGAGTCAAAGTTTTGTTGCACAAATTTGGCAATGCTGGGGATTCGAATCGTTCCCGTCACCATCAGCTGGGTTTATGCTTTCTTCTCGTTGTGAAATCCCAAGTCTTCTCAGTAGAAGGCACCCACTCTTTGTTTCACATAAAAGCTGAAGAAGTACTGCGCGTGCCTGTGTACGTAATTTGGCTACTTGTGTTGGAGGACAAAATAAAATCAATGAGAGTGGTAGTTGAAGTTATTATTGTAATTCTGAATGCAAAATTAGGGGCATTTCAAACTTCTTACGAGGTTTTATATGGGCCATTAAATGGGTTTAATTATTTTTTTTATTATTAAAAAATTTAATAATAAAAATATATTTAAAATAATATATATAATATTAATATGTCCATGACTTCACCAAAAAAAAAAATTTAGTTTTTAAAAGAAACCGCAAAACAGGGCCCGCGATGCGACTTCATTTATGTCCGCGATTTTTTTTTAATAAATTATATTTATTTCTTATAATTTTAATTTCAGTCTTATTGCTATTATTACAATTTCGCCCCTCATTTCAGACATGTAATTACATAGGTTTACATAAAATTTTCTTCTCTATTTTTTGTATTTTGACATTTTAATTTTTTATAATTTTGATCCTTCAGTTTTCGAATTTTGCAAATATTGCCGAAAAAAATGATGTACTCACACATGCTCTTTTTAATTTGGGATCTCATTGGTCAATTTCTGCCGGTATGTATACAAATCTCTTTAAACTAAATATATATAAATATATCAGAGCAATATTGTTTAAAAAATTTAATTTAAGGGGGTAAGTGTTGCATTTGTTAGTTTAAAAGGGTAAATATTACATCAAGAACAGTTTAAAGGAACAAAGTGTATTTTACCCATTTTATTATAAATAAATACATGTGTTTAAGTTTTATAAATTAAGTTAATAGAAAAAATCTTATTGAATAAACAAAAATATACATACAGTACGAAATAATTATAGGAAGATGCAAATAATTAACATTGGATTACAAGACTTTAGTTCTTGTTATGATTCAATGTTAACTGTTCTTGTGTCGTCACAGTTAAAAAAATTTATACATACAAGAGTTCACTTCTTACTATGATGATACAATGTAATTCGATGATACAAGAGTTTTAGATTTTATTAATTATACAATACGAACATGCGCACATACACACATACATTAGTTTTTTTAGCGAATGAAGCATAATGTTTGGATTCATTTTCTGAGTGTTTCGTGGAGATAGAGAGAGAAAAACAAAGATAAATAAATGTGTATTAGAAATAATATGTATGTTTGGATTTGTTTTTTGAGATAATTTAAAATAAGTATTATATGTTTAATGTTGTGTTTTGATAGACAAAAATAAGTATGTATATATGTATGTGTTTATGCTAAAATAGTTAAAAACACCTAAATGATGACAAATATTGAGTATGTTTTGATTTATCTCGAAAATAATTTGAAAATGAAAACAAATATAGCGAAGTGTTTCTTGCAAGGGCCTAGGACCTAGTGTAACGTCGACTATTTCAAATTTTCACAAATTCGACAAAAGTTAATAGTGTATTAGTATATATTTTAATATTCCCTTTGCAATTATGAAAAAGATATGATTGTTTTAGATCTACACATAAATACATCTAGACTCTCTATCTGAAGCTACCTGTTAACTACATCATCAAACTAAAGTCATTCTGCACTAACAGGGTCAACATTCAAATAGGAGCCAACACATCATCGGCACTGAAATGTGCTAACGAATAATGTTTTGATTAACATAGTAACCACAAAACACTTTTACATTTTTTGCATTGGTCCATAATTGCCATCACTTGGCCTAGACAACAAAACGTAATACTGCAGCTGAACATAGTGCCAGACAGATCCTGGATTTGCCAACATACGTATTACCTGTTTTACTTTCTTTTGACTATGATTCTGTCTGTGATCATGAATGAGAGTTCTCGGGGCGGTAGTTTAATGTTTTCAGCTCCTGAACTTCAATGATGTTCCTGCTCGGCTTGAACTCGAACGAGTAGGTTTTACCATAGACTAATCCATTTGACTTCCGAAATTCAGACCAGCCAAATGCCATTTCAGTCCTGGAGCGATGCCTACGATCGAGCATGATCACCTGACAACGGTGCTTGGGCAGGTACTCAAGTTCCACAGTTTGCTTGCCAGGCAGATCGGCCGCCATACAGAATCTCTTGGGAAGAGACTAAATTGTCACAAAAATGAAACTTAAGTGTAAGATTTAGAGGTGTAGGATGAGATGTATAATTTGAGCTAAAGCCAAGCTGAAGCTTTTATCGGATTTGTTAGGTATAGCTCGTATACCAAATAAAGTATTATGCTGGACTGGGCGGAATGAGCAAGCGAGCGTAGCGCGGTGCAATACAAGGTCATTTTGTAAATGTAGCAAGAGTTATATATATATATAATGTATTTATAATCTAATTGAGATTGTTTTCAGAGATAATAAGAAAACAATCGCTCACCGCTCTCGAGTAAGGTAACGTACTTAAATACTTGTGTTCTTTATTCTTGTGATTAGCGATCATTCCCAATAATTGATGTGGGGTAATTTCTCAACAAGATTCAAATGTTAATCAAGGGAAGGGCTGAGAACTTCACCACTCTTGATTTGTGATGCGGCTTTAGACGAATTTCCAAGTAGAGTGGGGTTGTCTCTTCCAGGGGGCGATCGGATTCAGATGTGCGAGTATTCCCGGCTCTTGATCGTTTCTTCTTGATCACATCTGTATAGATGAAATGGAAAAAAACACTCAAACATTTGGAGAAGCATATTTTCACTTGGCAATGGGCTTAAGAAGCAGAAGGGAAAATGGTAGAAAACTAACTTGGGACATCGTCTTTGCTCAACTCAATTTGTTCATCAAGATCAGAGTCCTCGACCTGGAATCCAGCGCCTGGAATTTCTCTCTCACAGCCATGGACTCCATACACCGAAACATCAAACATGGACCCGCCAACAAACCGAAACACCAGAAATTCCCCCATTTCCAGACCTACATCTTCAGCAAATTTATTCCAGCCCCCAGTGAAACAATATCGCTCCTTCTCATCCTTCTGCTCCAACTTCACGAACCAAATCTTCCCGGAACTGGTTCTCAACCTGACGCTTCCGCGCAAAGCCGACCCATATCTCTCCGAGAAAACAAGGGGCAGTCGCTGCATAGAAAGATAAACAAACCGCATAAATAATAAACTCAATTTCTTGGTGCATTCAAACAATCTGAAAACCGGGCATGATGAATACAGTAATGTCTTACAAGTCGGCGAGTGAAATCCGTGATCAGGATCTTGAAGAACGAAGGTCTCTGGTTCGGCTTCACGCTCATTGTTTTTAATTTCTCTTGTATGGAAGCAAAGAGTCGGTGCAACGTAATGAAGATTCAAATACAACACTCGCTGGCTATCTTCTTCTGAAAACTTGACAGGCGAATCAAGTGCTTCGTCGCAGCTTCTGAGTGAATCTTTTGCTGCACAAATCGGGTAGGGTGGGTACTGGATATCTTCTCGTCACGAGTTGGATCGATGCATTCTTTTCTTCACGAAATCCCAAGTTACACAGTCGAAAGGTAGCGGCTCTGCCAATGTAATGCGTCAGTACATAATTATCAGTTTGAAATTTGAATATTTTGTTTTACATAATATTCACTTTTTTGTTTTATTTAATATGTTATATGTGTATGAAATTTATTTTAGGTCTTATTCATTAAGTTGTGTGAGAAATTATCATCTTACAAGTGTTTGCAAATGTTTAAATAAGTATTTATTTATGACTATTAAATAAATTAAAAAGAGTTTTTTATTTTATGATTTTTACTTTTAAATTATTTAAAATAGGTTGATTTATGTAAAAAATTATAAGCAATTTTCCTATTAACTTTTATTAACAAATTGTAAACATTAATTACTTTTTCAAATACTACTTTTAATTGTGCTCACGTATCAAATATTTCTCATCTCATTCCATCCAACCAAATTTGAGATAATTTTTTCAGTCGAATGAAAACGATCTAAAATTTATAAAAAAATCACAAGAATTATAATAATTAAATTTTTTTGTTATTTAGCACACACATCAAATCATCAACTATCGTTGTTATATTTTTATCTCATATTCAATTATATACTTAAATAAAATATCATCATGTCAACCAAACTCGTCTATTCATTTTTACTCATTGAGATGAGATGAAAATGCAAGAAATTGAACACAAAAACTCATGCTATCATTTCAAGTTGAAGTTGAATGAATTAATTGGTAACTAGTCAGTTATTTTTTTAAGGTTAAATGCATTTTGTTTTCTTTAAATTATTCTTGATGTAATATTTATTCTTCTAAACTAATAAATATAATATTTTTTCTTCGATTGGACAAAATTGTCCTTCATTTTTGAACAATTATATTACTGTATTATCAAAATTTATTAAATTTATTGATATTAATAAAAATATTGAATGAGAATTAATATTTACCTTTAATTGACTTAAAACTTGACTTATTATAGGCTAAACAATTCTTTTCGAACGAAACTCCCCTTATAAAGGTGAAAATATACATCCTCACACGCATTAATGCCTAAAGATGTATGAGCGTAATTTGGTTATAACAAAATTATTTTACCTACTATACGTCGATAATAGATTATTTGGGGGTAAATATAAATATTTTTTTTATTAATATCAGCAAATTCGGTAAATTTTGAGTGACGTTGGACTTATTTGTTAGATGGAAGCAAACTTCAAAAATATTAAATATAATTTTTCAAATAACAACAAGTCTAAGTATAATTATATCAAAGCTCAAAGGAGTGAAGTATAAACTAATATATTAATATGTCTTTATTTTAAAGTTAAAAAATTTAATTAATTGGGGCTTAAAGGTTAAATTCGTTGATAAATGAAAGGGTAAAATATGCTTTATTCCTAAATTATTTATCATGTAATATTTATTTTTTAAATTAATAAATATAATAAATATTAAACGTTAAATAGTTCAAGAACGTAAAGTGTATTTTAGCTGAATGAAATGTATAATCCAATTAATTAAAAGTCAAAACCCTTGTAGAACCCCTCCCTCTGAACGCGGCGGTTAACCTCAACATTTTCTTTTGTTTCTTTCCGACAACTAACCAACATGCGCCACCTGCTTACCGCCGTCCGCCGCCCCCTTCTCCGCCACCGGGCCATCTTGCAAAGCGCTAATTACAAGCCCCAGAAACCCCAGCCGCCTCCATCCCCGCCGTCGCCACCCAAACCCCCGAAGAAGCCGGTGAGTTTCTGCCTGCACGGAGAATCGTGGGAGGATGAGTACAACTGGATGTCGCAGTTGAACGACCGGGTGGCGATGCGGCACATGGACGTGTACATGGAGCAGGAGGAGAAGTACACTGAGGCTGTCATGTACGACACGGAGCGCCTCCAGTCCAAGCTCCAAGCGGAGATGGCTCCTCGCCTTGCCGCCGAACTCTCCAGCCCTCCACTGCGTTGGGGACCTTGGTAACTTCACTGCTCCTTGTCTGTGATCTGTTGTTGCTTTAATTATTTCATTGATTGTTCAGAAATCTGAGTCTTTGTGAAATACGTTATGCTCCTCGTAGCTTAGGATGTGAAATTAGGAATCTTAACGGTGAGCCAGTCCAATAATGAAACTAGTTGTTCGGGAGAAACTAACTGGTGAGTCGGGCTGGAGAACAGGAGGGGACTGCTTTAATTTCTTTTTCTTTTTCTTTTCCGGCAGGGGTGGAGGTGGAAATTTCGAGTGTGCTTGCATAAATTCTTGTTCAGCAATCAGCAGTGACATTAGCTGTGATTATCTTTTCGGGGAGAATAAAATTTGCCTTACGAAAGCAAGAAGTTAAAAGAAAGAGAAGTTCTTGCAGGTGGTCTTTGGTTCAGTTTGATATCTGGACTACTGAATCGAACCGCTTTCTAGGTTATTCTCTGACCAAGAGGCCCGGAATTTAATGTTATTTAGATTGGTTTCATATTGAATGGAAGTTGACGAGTTATAATTTTTGAAAATTGAGGGATTTCCTGTTACTTTATATCTGTATTGTTAAGAGCCGGAGTCTAACTGCCTGTTATATTTTATTTGTGGGAATTGCAGGTTGTACTATAGGCGAGTTGAAGAAGGAAAGCAATATCCAGTGTTATGTAGGAGATTGGCAAGCTTAAATGAAGAGTTTATTTCTAATAAATCTCCATCAGCTGGTTTTGATTTCACATCTGGAAAGAAAATTGAGCAAAAGCTGCTCGATTACAATCTAGAAGCTGAAAGATTTGGAGGTATAATTTTCTTTCTGCTATCCAATTTTTGGTTTTTCAGTACCTCACATTGACATCAATATGTCCAAATATATTTCTATTTTTATTTTTTGATTAACAGGTTATGCCTATGAGGAACTATCAGAAGTGTCCCCTGATCACTGTTATCTCGCATACACTATGTACGACAAGGATAATGATTACTTCAAATTATCTGTTCGAGACTTGAATTTTGGATCACTTTGCAGCAAGCCCCAAGCTGACCGGGTTTCCAGTATAGCTTGGGCTAAAGATGGGCAAGCTTTACTTTATGTAGTCACAGATGACAAAAAGAGACCCTTTAGGTTGATTTTGCTGATTTTGTCCCTCATAATTTTCTCTGATTCTACTTGCCCTACAAATAGAGTTGATATTTGGTTCTTCTCAGGTTATATTGTAGCATGCTTGGATCAAATGATGATGATGTCTTGCTTTTAGAAGAACCTCAAGAAAATGTTCATCTGGGTATAAGGCATACTAAGGACTTTAGGTATTTGACTGTAAATGCATTCTCAACCCAATCATCCAAGGTATGCTCACAAGAATTATTTACATCCTGATTAAATATTTCTTGCAGAGCTCGGTTTTTATATTTGTGACCCACTATTAGGTCTTTCTAATAAATGCAGCTGATCCCTTATCTGGAATGGCACTTGTATGGGAATGTGAGGCAAATGCACATTGCATTATTGAGCATCACCAAGAATATCTCTACCTCTTTACAGATGCCGCTGCGCAGGGCCAAACTGTTGATCACCATTACCTCTTACGTAGTCCTGTCGCTTTGTCATGCAGCCCAAGAGATTGGGAGGTTAGCATGTTTTGTAATTTGTTAGAAGTTCATGTACGGCTCAGTCATGATCTTTATTCTTCTGTGATCTTTTGCAGAATGTTTTTGCCAATGACCAAGAGCTGATTATTGAAGACGTTGATTTCTGTGATTCGCATGTGCTGCTAATTGTAAGGGAAGGACGAAAATATAGGCTATATTCTATTTGTTTACCTCTAAGTAACAGCAAGGTAATGCAGCCTTCTGATCCTTTAAATACTTGATTACTTGGTGCAATGAATTAAGTCTTACTTTCTGTTTCCACACCCGCGGTGAATATATTATACTTTATACCACTTAGAACTATTGTCCTACGGGAATCGACTTTTTACAAGTTTGACAGATGTCTAAATATGTAAAGTACATAATGACCAGCAGCACTTTGCAGTATCTTATACATAATATTTTGACAGGTAGGAGTTCATCTCAAAGAGTTCAATCCACAGAATTTGCCTCTCCCGGATCATGTATCCCAAATATTGCCAGGACCAAATTATGACTTCTATTCTTCAATCATGCGCTTTGCAATAACATCACCTGTGGTATGTATCTGATTATTTCACCTTTTGTTTCTTGTTCTCCAAATTAATTTTCTGGCCACTGAGCTTCATTTATCTTAAGTAATATTTTCCGTATTTCCCTGGTATGTATTAATGGTTGAGCTCACAGGTCCTATTTCTTGATTAAAATGATTTCAGAGTGTAAATATTTAGATATAATTGTCCACTATACTTGTATTTCATATGCTTTGATTAATATTACGAGAATATTGCTTCTAGGCCTTCTTCAGCTAAACTTATACCATCTCCTTCGAAAGTAGTGACTAATTGGCCAATTGAATTTGAAGGCACTCACAAATACTAGAAATGAACTATCGCTAGAGTTTCTTGACTAGGTCTTCGTACTTCACTCTGTTATGCTGGACTATTACCAGCATAAAAGCTTTGCCGAAAAATTAGGAAAATACGCTAACATCAGGACAATGATTTGATGTCAAATAGAAGTTATGTTTTTCAAGATATTGCTACATTCATTTTTATGTAATAGTACTCACCTGTGCAGTTATTTTATTTTCATTTTTCCAGATGCCCGATGCAGTAGTTGACTATGATCTAGTAAATGGAAAATGGACAATTGTTCAACAACAAAACTTGCTTTATGAAAGAACTCGAGTTTTGTATGGATCAGCATCTTCTATGAGCAGTAGTCAGAAGTCATCTATGTCCATAAACTTCTGTGGCAATAATGCTGGAGATGATAGACCATGGAATGATCTCACCGAGTATTATGCCTGTGAAGAATATGATGTCCCTTCATATGATGGTGTTTTGGTTCCTCTGACCATATTATATTCGCGCCACCAGAAGAAAAATGGTGGAAGTCCTGGATTACTTCATGGGCATGGAGCTTATGGTGAGCCACTGGATAAAAGGTGGCGAAATGAGCTAAAAAGCCTTCTTGATCGTGGTTGGGTTATTGCATATGCTGATGTTAGGTTTGTTATGCACCTGTTTACCTTTTAAAAGTGTGTGTTCAGCTCCGAAATTTATAGATATATTTCATTAAAGTGTCCATGTGAACTTCCTCTGTCCATTTTTTTCTTCACCCAACCTTCCTTCTAGTTCATGAACTATTCCTTTCGGGATTATTCAAAAAGACAAATTGTTCGAGCAAATGCTTAGCTAGAAAAGATGCGACTAAACCTTTCAGAATAGTATGCTGAACTACAGATTGCTTTCATCTCTGACTCCTTCACATGACTTAATTTCCAGAGGTGGAGGTGGAGGAGGTAGAAAATGGCATCATGATGGCAGGCGAACAAACAAACTCAATTCTGTTAAAGATTATATATCTTGTGCTAAGTTTCTGATTGAAAGAGAGGTTGTGCAAGATACGAAACTGGCTGGCTGGGGATACAGTGCTGGAGGATTGTTGGTTGCTTCAGCTATTAACTTTTGTCCAGATATATTTCGAGCTGCTGTTCTGAAGGTGGATCAACTTTATAACACCTTTTCTGCACCTCCAGCCTGAGTTTGCCAAAGTTTGATTTACTGTAAAACTTTGGTTTCCTTTGCAAGAATGTCAAAAAGTTTGACAAGACTTCCTGTCAGAGAAACAACTAATGAGAGTTATAATCGACTTTTATTGCCTATTTTGACGGTTATTGTCCTTTTTCATTCTTCTAACTTCTTTAACATTTCATAGAGTTAAAATTCTATTTGTTCTTGTTTAGGTTCCGTTTTTAGATCCAACACACACCCTTCTTATGCCTATTTTACCGTTGACACCTAATGACTACGAGGAGTTTGGATACCCTGGAGACATCGAAGATTTTCGGGCTATACGTGAATATTCTCCCTATGATAATATCCGAAAAGATGTGCTATACCCTGCCATTCTGGTGACATCATCTTTTAATACCAGGTAAATTGATTTAATTTTCCTGTTTCTTTGCTCAAGTATATATACTTTTTTACTGCAATAGTATAGAAATGAGGAAAAAGTTTATTACTTTGTGATGGATGACACATGGGTTAAGAAGTCTCAAAATTCTATTTCGTATTTATTAATTTGGCTGGCTAATGTTCACATTCAGTTAAACTCATGTAGCATTTACTATTGCTGCCTTTATGTTTACCAGGTTTGGGGTCTGGGAAGCAGCAAAATGGGTTGCACGAGTGAGGGAATATTCTGCTTATGATCCTAGCCGCCCTGTACTTCTTAATTTAACAACTGATGTAGTTGAGGACAATAGGTATTTGCAATGCAAGGAGGCAGCCATGGAAACTGCTTTTCTCATGAAGACTGTGGAACCTTAGTGATGATCATGGTGAATCAACTATATGGCTTCATCCCTCACCAATCGATCCCAGCAATTTAAAGGCAGATTAGCTTATTTCCTGAACTACATTTACCAGACCAAACTTTTTCTTCTTGAGTGGTAATCTGACCTTATCAACTTCATTGCATGCGCCATTCGTTGGGGAATGGGAAGACCTTTTATGAATCGTGGAAGGGCTTTTTGGCGCATGGCTAGGTTAGGTGGAGCTCTCTTTTCATTAAGTTGATCAAAGTTCATTCTCTTTTCTGCATAAGAGTAGCCAGGCCTATTGTTTTTATTCCATAAAGCACTAAAAGTTTGTTCTTTTTGTACATATAACCAGCTATGCTCATTGACCAAAATGTTTAAAGTTTATGGCAATCATGTTCATTCACTTTACAACCCATTATTCTACAAGTATTGCTTTCGTTGATAATCTTGATTGGAGCAATGAGCTCAAGAATCAGCTGCCACTCATTTATCTGGAAACAGTTGTTTTTCTGTCAATAATGTCCTGTCAGCAGCTACCACGTTGGGTTCTTTTTCCATCAAATGGAGCCCTTTTTTATTGTATGCTATATTTTTTATTTGTCCAAAGAGAGTTGCACACCAAATTGTGATGAAAAGGATCTCGGTGTTGCCTGAGTGGTCTCTTCATTTTGTTGTTATATAGAGAAAAAGCTGAGGTCTAATCATCATATGCATGCCTTGTAAAGAAAGGTACTGTCAAGTTCTACTGTAAGGTAGAATCTACAAATCCAATTCAAAAGGGAAAAGGATAGTATAATTATTCAACATGGCAAACAATATCAAATGGTGTGGCCCAAAATAATAATTGCCATAACAAATACGACTGCAGCTCTCTCTCTTTATCTATCGATAGTGATCTTTCCACTTGATATCTTATGGCTTGGAGTCGTATTTAAATTTTGTTGGAAAAAGTAATATAGGAACAGAATGTCCAACAAGTGTAGGCCTTATCAGGCAAGAAAAGTTCTAGTAGTGTTAATTATCAATAAAATTCAACTTTGCGTTCCATCAATTCTTCTGTATTAGTTTTATATTGTTGTCGAACTTTCACCATAATTTATCTGTCCGTTTCTTTCTGAATACGGAACCTGAGAAGGTGCTGAGACCAAAACCGGGCAGAGTTAAAATTGTGGGCACAATAAGAATACTATTATAAATTTATTTGTTAAGCAAATGGAAGCCGTTTTCTGGGATTGATGGAGTTCGCGCATGATCAATGAATAGGGAACCTTTATTGTTTTTCCTTTCAATGGGTCAGAAACACTAATGAACTCCGTGATCTGCTATTTCTGCACTGTGCTAATTGGTCATGTATTGACATCAGGGCCGGTAGAATAACAATTTCAACATTTTAACGAGTTGATATTTGGTTTTATTGTCTGGAGATGAGCATCGAAATAAGAGAACAAATCAACTGATTCTTTTCTCAGAAACTCAGAAGAATTGGATAAGCGAGTTGAAGCAAGCAAATAGGATGATATTTATACAGAAACGCACTTTGGTGAATGTGGACAGGGAATGTTATGCTCATTTCAATCTCTGCTTCAGTCCCCATCAATACTATCTGAAATGATACAAGTTTCTAAACCAACTCTACATTGACCCCCCCCCCCCCTTCCCCGAAAGCAAAGGATAGAATCCAGCAATCAAAAACAAGAATGAACAAATCAACATGATTACAGCAAAGATGCAGGAGGGGCAAAAAGAATCCTGCCAAAAAAATTTCATGTTCAGTCCTGCACTTGACACTTTCAGTTTGCCCCAGAATTCGGGTATTTTTAAGCATTATGATTCTGCATCTTCTGCTTGTATAGATAGGGAACAGCACAAAAGTATTAGCAGCAACTCCCCACCTCATTCTTCAACCTCCTCTGCAACAGGTGGAAGGACGCCCTCTTTCACAAATGCTGGGTCAAGAAACTTGGCCACAAATGCCCACAACTTGTAGACGTCATCAAAATTAGTCAAAAAGCCGAGCGAAGCAGTGACAACCTCAACTCTGATGAATCCATTTTTACCATCGTGTCTGCCATTTTCCATTGGCTTGCAAAGGGTAGTGTCACTGAGACTTGAAGATTTCCGCTGCTGCTTGGGGTTATCTAGGATCCGTATGTGACTGAGGATTCCAACACCCAAAGAAATACCATGAGACTCAGCCAGTTTTTGAACTACTTCTGGACTAATCAGACCCCTGTTTCTATCCCTCACATTAAAGGCAACCGCAGCGCCTCTTTCATATTTTATTTTAGGGCCATAGATGTGAACAAGTGGTGCACCGTCCTTTCCACTTGAACCAGGTAATCGTAATTGCAGCAAAGAAGTAACAAGCCAGTTAATCAAGAACCGAAGTCGGGAGGTGGTCTTGTTTAGACCCAACATGTTTATGTGATCAAGATGCCTGCAGAGTATCTCAGGTTCACCCCTCTCTGAATCTTGCCCATCCCCACATTCCCCATTGCTCATGTAGTCTTCATCATCTAGACTAGTGGCGGATAATTCCCCTGGATCCAGAGATTGATTAAGATGAGGTCTGTGGCTGTCTTCTGTGCTAAAAGATACCCTTCTGCCCCTGCTTCCAGGCTGCTCAGTCTCTTCTATTCCAAAAAATCTGCCGCCAGCAATTCTGCTTCTTTCTCGCCTTTCCAGCAACCTAAATTCACCTTCTGTCTCTCTTCTTATTGCACTCTCCTTTTCAAGGCATATCTCAGAAGCAGAGCCATTCTGAATATTTTGATGATCGGAGATGGAAGTTGAATGGTTGAGACTGGACCCCTTCACAGCCCTAATCGAATTGCTGATTTCAGGTTCTTCTTCAATTTCCTGGAAACGTTGATTATCTGGAGTCGAACATTCTCTTGAAGCAGGGTGTCTCTCTGTAAACTGTTCTTCTTCAGGAATCTCTTTGAAATGGTCTAATTCTTGAGACACTGATCTAACTGCCGCATCAAATGAAAGCACGTGGCGGTCATCACGACGCCCTTGGTTCAATTCCTTGTCATACATCGGGCTCGTTGGTAACTTCGGGGCTTTTGGAGAAGTCAGCTTATTACTCTTCCGGCCAGAAAACCAAGCAGGTGGCAGTGGAGAGGAGACCTTGTGTTTGCTTGAATGACCAGCATTATCAGACCCAAATGGACTCTGGCCCAAATCAATCCACAGTGAGTTATCGGATGATTCGTCTTCACTGAAAACTGGGCTTTTCATCACCTCTCCCACGGAAATACTCTCAGTTTCTTCAAATATGGTGCTTGTCCCATCCCTGTCAGAACTGTTATCATGCTCCATCTCGGTCTCAAATACATCCCTTACCTGAGCAGAAGTGAAAGCACCAGAAAAAGCAGGCAATTGAGATCCTGGGCGAGTTTCAGAATTAACTTCACCGTTCCCACTAGCTTCTTCATCTTCACCAAACCCAGGAAAATTATCCATTGAATCACTTAAGTACAGAGGAAAAACAGGTGTAATTTTCACGATGCCCGAACCTGCATGACCAGACTGGTTTTGAAGGCTTGCCATCACAGATTTCTTGATTAGAAGGCATCCAAATCCAGTTGGGTCATAGCCAAACACCCTGTAAAATGACGTGATGATGAAATCTGGTCGGAATAAAGACAATCCAAGAGAATCCATATCCTTTGGTCCCAATGCTCCAGCATCAAGCAAGACATGCCAATTGTTCTGTTGAGCCAGGGCCATCCACTGGTACGAGTACTTTGCACCAGTTACTCTGGACTGGACAGGGAACACAAAGAGACCAGTTGCTGAATCTTTCTTTCTCCTCTTCTTGCTAGAAATTTGCTTCCTTAGATCAGTTGAACAGAGTTTCAGGGTAGGCCATTTAAACCATGCACTTTGAACCTTTGCACCCTTCTCTCTAGCACTCTGAGCCATCCAGTTCACTGATTGGCTTTCATGATCAAACATGGTCAACAACCTCTTGTTTGTGTGGAAAGGGTACGATTCAGCAAGCAGTTTAAAGGCCGAGCCACGGCTCACAGTAAAAACAAGGCCATATTCATTCTCAGGGATGTTCAAATAATCCATTATTCTGGTCTTTATATCATGTTCTACTGTGCCTTTCTCAGCTCCTCCATACAACGCATGATTACTCAAATTGGCAGTAATTTCAGACAAACTAAATGTAGATGATTCCCAATAATGAACAGTTTGCAGCAATGAAAACAACCCAAATCCACAGTAGTCAAGGCATACCTTTGAAGCAGGTCCAGAGAGGTGGGAATACTCATCTAATCTCAGCACATCAATCCTCTCTGATGACTGGTACTTTGGGTACATTGTAAGAAACTTGGAGAAAGCCTCATTAAGCTGTGGAATTGAGTCTCCTGACTCGAATGTGCGTTCAGCAGCAAGAGCAGTGGCTCTGAGGAATTCTTTCTGGGCATTCAGCCGTGCCAGGGACCGTGATCTGCCCAAGCCTTCATCTTGATTGGCCAATGACTCAGAATCCATGTCCTGGGACTTAACAAGTAAACCATCTTCAGATGCTTCTTCGAGAGCCTCCCTCAGCTTGTGCTCTTGCAATTTCCTCAGGATTGACGGGTTCGTCTTAATATCTTCTGTCGAATGGTCGGACCCATCTCTTCTTCTGCTCTTTTTATCCAAGATCAGAGCAGCACAGTGAGATAATGGCTTCCATAGAGAGAGATGCATTAAAGCTTCCTTTTCTTTTTTCTTGCAAGTGTATACAATCAATCTCAGAAAGAGAAGATACAATCAGGGAAAGCAAAAGAAAGCAAGGTGCTCGTTTTTTTGGGTTTAGCCCATCTACCAACTAACCCCGGAAAAAAGTGGCTCAGTTCAAACCCTAAATCCCCGAAAGCAGAAGGAATCAAACCCCAGAAAAAGCTTCCTCCAGAATCAAACTTTGCTTTAAAAATCCAAAAATATCCCTATCTTAAGGAGGGAAAGGACAACGGGCGTTTGCTTTAGGCGAACATTCAAACACAAAAACGAGATTTTGAGTTGAAAAAACACTGTGACTAAAAGAAAGGGAAAGTCAATTGCTCCAGATCAAAGAAACCCTAGATTCGACATTTCTTCAAGATATTGTTCAGATGATGACAACCCAACAGGAGAACATGAATATGACCTGACTGAAAAAAGTAAAGGGGTAAATTTTATAGCTGCAGATTTGGGCAAGTCTGAATTCAAGGGTTCGGTTGCTACAGCTGAGCAATCGCAAAGAACAGAAAATGGAGAAAAACAAACAATATATTCACGACCCACACTTCAAAGATTCAAACTTTGAACAACATGTGAGCAAGAACCCCAACAGAAAGAGGAAGCAGGGAAGAAGAAAAAGCACCAAGAACACAGAACCCCAGATCTTAAGTACAGAGCAAGAACTGTACGGGACTTGTGAAGAAAAGTTCCAGAAGCACAACAAGAACTCCAACTCCTGCTGAGAAATAGAAATCCCTCACAAGGTCACAGCTTTGTGAATCAAAGAGGGAACCCTTCTACCTCTTTTGTTGAATCACCTCAAAGAGCAGTGGGCTCTTAACTTTTTTCTCAATCTATCTCTCTCTCTCTCTGCCTTTCTGCAAGCCAATTAAAGCCAGACCCTCCACAACAAATGCACATTTACTTCAGTTGTGAATCCAAAAACATACCCCTATTCATTACCATTACCCCACTCTCATCTATCTATTTTCTTTCACTATATATTCCTCTCTCTCTCTCTCTCTCTTCTCCTTTGACATTGACTCCATTGGGGGTTAGCGGGTTATTTGAGGAATAGCTTATAGTGCTCCAGGCCCTCAACAAACAGTAAGGAAAAAATTCACATTTGACTTTCACTCCCACCAACAATAATCAGTTGATTTTTTATCAAAATCCTTTTTATTATTAGTAGAGTTATTGGATTCTTGATTAAACAAAGTCGTGGTGTGGCCCACCCTCCTCACCCCTAACACCTTTTCTTCTAACAGTCATGGCTTCAAAGTCAAAGAATCAGCTGGCTTGTAAAAGCTGTTTTCTGTCTACCTCCTTCCCAACTCCAACTACAGTAATATTGTTACATGTTCCCATCATTTTCTCCTTCTTCCTTTTATTACATTAAAGATTAGGCAGTAAAACTCCTGTGCATAAGTTTCAAATGTCTCATTTAATATTTATTTTACTTAATATCAATTTATTATGATATATGTTTATTGGACAAATCAACATAATTTATTAATATGGATATAATTATTTAATTATTGTTTTAATAATAAAAAAATAGTAGCAAAACTAAATTTTCTTTTCCCGAAATTCTGTCATTGGAAAAAGAAAAGAAAAGAAAAGCATCTAGTGTGTGTTTTTGTGGTAATGATGCATCGAGTCGTAATTAATGAAATTAATGCACTAAATACTTCATGATTATTAAAAAATTTATGTCAAAAATGTTGATTTTAGTAGGGGGGAAAAAAGGAAAATATATTATTCATAAAACAGTTAAAAAATTAACATAAGCCAGTCTGATTAATCAAATTACGTGATTAATACAAATCTGATGGAATCCAGTTAAACCGAAATTTCGCACATATATTAATATACCCATTTTACCCCTTCCTCTACTATCAAAATTGTTACAATTAATTTTGCTATCTAAACAAATAGCATCTTACCATATAAAATACAGTGCGTGCTTTTTTATTATTATTATTGTATTTTTCATTTTAATTTGACTCATACAAACCCTCTATATCATGTTGTCAAAAAAATAATCTACTTCTGACATATCTATAAAGTTAGACAGTTTTCCGGTTTTTGTGTACGTTGGCTTCGGGGTAGGTGAGGATCAACATTATTATTATTATTAATTATATATATAGACTCACAAAACAAATGAAATCAAATAACGGTATGAAATATTAAACCAAAGTTGAGTGCTCGATTGTTCCACTTGGTTTTTATTTAATATAGGGTATTTTAGTCAACCATCACCAATTCACACCCTTCCACTAATTTTCAGACAACTAATTAATTCATATTTTAGAACACAACAAGACAGCAAAGATATGTATATATTTATTTTTATAAAGAAGTGTGAGATGCTCCAAGATATTCATGTTTTATTTATTTATTTCTTTTTGAATTCTTAACTGATAATAAATAAAATAAAATAAGATAAAAGCCAGTTAATAATACTCTTGCTGCATCATTTCTCTCCATCACCCTTTTCCCTCCTCTTTCATTTTGCTAATATCAATCAAAACGTGTCATGTGAAATCAGTAACCAACTATTTGGGTTAAATTATTTACTTTTTAAGTATTTCGTTTCATGTCATATTGATAAATTTTCAGCGTTCGTCCTAAAAAATGAAGACCATAAAGAATATAGAGTAGACCTTAATAATTTTTGTTCTAGAGTTAGATAAGTCAATTGGAGGATCATAGGTAGTTGATGTGTTCACAATCTTTAGGCTATACGGACCAATCACATCAGTATGAAGTGGATAATATAAATAAGCAGTGACGTCATTGGGTCTGGTCAAATCGATCAGATCGAAATAAAAAAATATATAAATCTATCTTATAGTGTAAGGTCATATCAAATATTGCCGATATACAGTTTAAAAAAGTACGGCTCCCATATCAGCATGCTAATAATTTCTAACAAGAATGAAATATCATTTGCAATATTATTTCAAGAGAAGATGCTAAATGTAAAAATAGCATATAACCTAGCTAGAAGCTTTTTTATCTTATAATTGAAGGGCAATAAAAGATGCACCTAATGCTTGAAAAAATAGTTAATTTTCACTGTCACTGAATATTTATAATGTGGTGAACAGTTGAATGGGCCATCACCAACCTAGTCCACCAGGACCCCCACCAAATCCCCTTATATTTTACTAGGTCAATTATAAAAATTAGCATGCCATAGTGGGCCAGCTAGACTCAATGTTTATTTCTATATTTATTAATAATTAAATCCATATTTTATTATTTTCGAAATAATATTCTGATTAAATCTCACTCTTTGATCAGTTAATACTAAATCTAAATGATTTTTCATATGTTGCCTTAGGATTCCTTTTGGATGGATGGTAGAGTCTCTGGCTCAAGACCCCAAAAACTGCCCACTGAAAAAGAAGAAAAAAAGTTTTAATTTTTGACTACAATTTTAACTTTTTGGGATAGAAAAGATCCATTATTTGACTTCGAATTTTTCAATTTATCAAATGTTAGACTTATATTAATTACCAATGCATGATGGTTCCATGGCTTTTAAAGATAAGAAACGTGTGTTTGAATTCTATCTTGATGTCATTATAAAAATATGAATTATTCCTGGTAAGTTATTGTGATTTAAAAATCATGATAAATCAATATAATTTATTATAATCAGATAAAATCGATGTAAAAATTTAAATTTTGATTACGATTAATCAATATTCATCATGGCAAAATATTTATCATAATTTTTAGTTATAGCCATTGCGGAACCACGGTTAATTAGTATTTTTCAAAATTTTTAGTTAAAGTCGTTGCAAAGTCATGATTAATTAGTATTTTTTATAATTTTTTATATTTAATTATGGTAATTAACTATTACGAAAAATTATAGCTATAGCAATTGCGTTGTTGTATAACTTTTCAAGAATTCTGATCTATAATATTTATCGAATTTGAAACCATCTAAACTTTCGAGCTACGATGAAATCTTATAATTTCAAACGAGTAATGCTACTAATAAATATAATATAATTTTTATAAGCAAAATTTGAGAATTCAAAACATAGGAATTTCAATATAAGAGTCATAAGTAGGAGGACAAGAGAGGTACAAGAAAAGATGGACCCATTGCACAAAGCCAGACATAATTAATGCCATCTCTCTAACTTTTTCCCATGTTGTCCTTGTTGGTTCTTGGGTTCACCATCACTTTGGGAGAATTATTTTTCTGTCTTTAAGGAATTCGACCTCCATTCACAATTTCATGTTTTTCTGGGGTGCTAAACGCAATTTTCATAAATTCAACAACACTGCATATTACAAAAGGTTCTCATTAAAAGTTTATCATCTTTACCTGATATTATTTTATTACAGTAGATTTTGAGTATGAACTTGTGACTCTCACTCTCAGAGTCGTTTTCAGTACGTTGCCCAGTAATAAATGCACATAATGTGGTCGTTTATTGCATTTATTCACAATCAGCCTGTGAAATAGAAAAAAAAGCATCCTATGGTCCCAATTAATTATTTTTCTTAAATCATAAAAGAAAAAATAGAAAAAAAGATGCTACCCTATAAACCCACAACAAACGTTGTAGGTGCACCATATGTACTGATCAGAGTCTCTATAGTTGATTTAGAGTTGCCAAAAATCAAGATTTAATTATGTGGAAATCGACACATATGTTAGAACGTACATTTAGCCGTATCAAACATTTTATAAAAAACTTCAATCCACGTTGCAACATTAGACTTTGACCACTGAATCATATGTAAAACGAATTCCTTAGCCATTTAGAGGTTTTCAAATCTTTTTAAGTCTAATTACATTTTGGTATGAGAGTTTGTGGTTGGAAAAAAGAAAAAAAGTCATTAAGGATGAGTGCATTTTTAATTACATCTTTCTGAGACATTGGTGTGGCTGTGACTTGAAGAGGAAGATTAAGGATTAAAATATATACATTTTTAAATAGAGGAAACAGAAATGATTAAGAGGGGGATTAGGTATACGAGAGATGATGTGCTTATGTTGATATAATAACATTATTTTATGGAGTGTTTTTAAAGGATTTGTGTGGGCAAATACATTCATTGAATCAGTCCTTAAGGTTACCCGGTTTTGTTCTAATCTTTGGTCAACTTGTAGTAATCCTATCTGGTTGTCAGCAGTTGTTTGGGGAGGTGAAGTCTATATCCCTTTCCTTCTTAGTAAGAGCCTTTTGTCAAAGTGATCAAAATGCCTTTTCTTTTTTTATTTTACATACCGAAGAAAGATGTGAACAAGAAATCAACATTAATTGGAACCAAGTTGATCTAGGATGTCTGATCAACGACTTGTCTTCAATCATCATTAAATTTTCGAGGAACGATTCATTGGGGGATGTTTCGTGTTCGATTTTCTTAAGGTATAAATTTCTTGAAGTTGGCTACATGCCTAGTATATATTCAGCTCATAGAGAAAACAAATTAACGGTATGTATATGAGTTGAATGAATATGGTTTCACAAAGGTATTCTTCCATGGTGGGATGATTATAGGAGCAAATAATATACATTGAAAGCCTAACTTTAGTGCTTTATGTCAATTTGAATTTGAACAAACTCTATACGAGAGTGATTGAGGAGAAGGTGGTCTCTTTTGTATGGGTGGATGCCCCTTTTGCTTTGGGGTTTTCTTTTGTAAACCTCACTTTTTCAAGGTAATGAGCACTTATTCACTCCACTATTTGTTACTTGGTCAGTCAAATGCAATGATATTCTCCTTTACACATTTATCCTTTTGTGATGAAGTGCAAGAAACATATGTAATAGGACAGCAAGGTCATTGAGCTGGGCTTGTTAGAAAAAACTGGTTAGGAGACATGTGATGGGCTCAATGAAAAGGTTTATTGTCTGGACCAAATGGGATCTTAGAACATCCAATCAATTTTCACTGATACTATATGCTACACAGGAGACTAATGAAGATTTTTCTTGAAATTCAAGATTCCAGGAAACGAAGATTTCAAGTTCGAGATAAGATACTGCCATGCTGGATGGATATCAAACACTATAAGGAGTTTCCTAAGACAGCATAAAGATTGTGCAAATTGTCTACTAACAGATTAATCAAAAACAATTTCTTTCAATGTGGTGGATCCAACACTGATGTGCTAAGGTAGTTGAATGATTTCAGGCAACATGCTGGATTTACGTGCATCCCCAACGACAAAACAATGAGTTGCCAGTACCAAAATAATATTACCATGGGTGCCCTATACTTGTCAAAAGAATTTGTCGCAGCATTAAGAAAAGCTCCGGTCTATAAAGGAGCAACATCGATCTATGCCCTCCGTTGTATCTTCAATCGTCTAGCAATGCTGTCTTCATTGGATATTGACGAGGTTTCTTCTGCATGTCTTTTAGTGTAGATCGTATTCACCAACCCCAGCTCCTTGCTTGTGTTGTTAGTCTTGTTGCGCCTCTGCCTCAACCTTGCGGCTATGCTATCAGGTGGTAGTTCACAGAGTACACGCTTCTTGGTGGATTTTGGACTTGTTTCTGACGCAACAAGATCCTTGTTGTCCATAACTAAGTTCTCTTTCTTGATTTCATTGTCGTTGCCTCTTCCAAGAGTTTCAGATACTAAACCATTATGGAAATTATTGGGTTCAGTAAGGAATGGCTCCTTCTTCAGTTCTGTAGTAGTTTTCATCTCGATACTGCTCTTGCCATGCTCAATGTCCACCAAAAGTTTGGCTTGTTTATCAGTGTCACATCCGGTAACATTTTCTTCCGGCTCAGGGCTCAATGAATATTCAACTTGTTCGTACGACTGACTGGCAACAGCAGGCTCCAGTAAAGGCTCCGGCCCACTTTCTGGAGCCACTTTGATATCACCAAATTCTTTATCAAATTCAGACTGAGGATCAGTGTTAAAATATTCACTGCTGATTTTAGAAAGGTCATCCTCTCCCTTACTTACTACTTCAATGTTGGAGAAAGGCAGTGATCGCTTAGCAGAATTTGGGACCTTAGTACCTAAATCTTTATCTGAATCTGTGTTTGAGCATCGTGTTTGGATGAGATAATGTGCCACTGACTTGTAGCCAAGATTTGAAATCTGAAAGATAAAGCGTTGGAATTAGCTCTTAATGCTCTTTGTGAAATGGAGAAAACAGACCATCCAGTGAACTAGAGTTTCTAGATTTACCTTCCTGTAAAGGGACCCAGTTGGAGGCCACCCTTTTGCTTGCCTGCACAAACTGCAGTTGCAAATTCCACGACAGACCGGGCAAATCCAGTTGGGATTTTGATTTGCTTCGAGCACATTCTCCCCATATCTGCAAGAAAGTTTGTCCTCTGATAAATTGGTTGTTTCCGTTCAAGGTTTACCAAAAATAAATTCAAAACATTCTTGAAGATAGCAGAAGACAGTTTTGAGAGGCCATATGATATTCAGATTCCTTGCCAGCTTATAACAAACAATTGTTCCCAAAAGAAATTTGAGATGTTCATATTCCGTTATACCTCATATATAAGCAATCTCCACAGAACTGTCCTTGAACCAACTTGCATTTGCTGCAGTGTGTTCTATGACCAAGAGTTTTTTGCCTGATCAAACAGTGAGTCATCTCTTTTAAATATGCAATGCCGGGAGGAGGAAGAAGAAGTTATAAATTGCAGAGTAACACACATATAGATGATTGCATGCATTTCAACAAGGTTGTTTTAAGGAGTTTCTTCAGCAATGAAATACACAAAATAACAAAGTAACCCAATAATAAATCAGTCAACCTCAAATAAAAACCATATCAAGACAAACAAAGTGCAAGCGAGTGAGAACAGCCCTAAAATTGCACGACAGTCTCAACAATCTAGAAACAATATCGATACCGTAAGTTGGCCTTTGCAAATATCTGCTTATGGAAAAACAATATGACCTTATAGATTTACAGAAGTGTTCTCATCCAAGAATATCCAAATTGAAATTTAGGAGAGAAATCTGATACAAAATGGATGTCTAATTTCAGTCACACACACACAATGTCTAGGAAACAATTACATCATATTCATGTTAATTTCAATCTAGTTAAGTTACAAGGAAAAGAACTACATCTGGATATCCAAACCTTATCCTGGATAAGGCATTCCAGATAGTAAAACGTAATAACAAGCAGAACGATCAGAGGAAAAGGCTGCTGACCTGCATTGATGGCAAGTCTTCCCCCTGACAGGATCATAAATTCGCTTCCCGTCTTTACCGCATCCATCAACAAAAAGGGTCCAGCTCATTTCAGTGCTGCCCAGCAATTTTTCATGTTCCTCGGTATAAATTTCAGGTTTTGATCCCACCTCTCTAGTATAAATTTCAGGTTTTGATCCCACCTCTCTAGTATAAATTTCAGGTTTTGATCGCACCTCTCTAAGCAAATCATCATCATTCAACGATCCTTCTTTCTTTCGGACATGCACTTCTTCGCAGTAGCTAACTGGTGTTGAGTTCTGTAGCCTATATTTTCCCACCGAAAAAGAACAGAAAAGATAATTTTACTATAGGATGACCAAGAAAACCAAGAAAAAGTTGAGTTTCCTTTGGTCATCAGTACGCATTTGTCTCAGCCGATCATTACATTTACAAGTGCTCATTAATTACACTGAAGGTCCTAAAAATCCGGCCTTTCGTCCTTCCAACACACGACTATCAGTAATACCGCATTCAACTTTTACTCATTTCGTTTTATGTCAAAGAAGAATTGGAAACTCCTGTTGACATAAGTTAGAAAATGTTCCGAAACAACAAGTATATAGTGCCGGAAAAGGCAACACAAACAATGAGTAACATCAACAAGAACCAGAGAACCCCATTTTCAGACAACGAATCCTAGAGCATTACACAACGATAAAACTGAAAACCCATAAACAGAAAACGCCGAGAAAATACTGAAAAACCGGAGAAGTAAGCGAAATGAAGCACCTGGAGGAGCGGCGGACGGGGCCAGAAGGAGGCAACGGGGAGTGAACCTGAGGAGTTTTCCGGTGAGAGCCTCTGTTCGGAGTTGGTCTGAGAGCCTTGAGTTTGAGAGAAAGATCAACAATCCCAAGCTTTTGCATCCTCTCCCGATTCTCTTTAATTCTCTCTTCTCTAGACAGTTCGTACTCCGAAAGCTGGAGGGCACCGCCATCCTCTTTCCCCATGGTTTCTCGTTGCTGTTGCTCTCCGAGGATGTTAACATTTTCTGGAGCTCTACTCCTCTGAGTCACCATTGTTGCTCGCGAGTGATCGGAAGGCGAACGTTGCAGTTTCGGACAAGTTACAGACGAGGAGGGGTCTCCAACGGTCAATTGGTAGTGCGTTTTTGTGGAGAGTGGAGACCAACTGGCGATATTACCATACGGGGCTTCGGGACGGGGGAAAATTGAGACTAGTGCGGCAGCTGAATCGACGATAATACCCATTTGTCGCTTTTAATTTGGGGCCCCAACTTAGTATTAATTGTTGCAATCCGGCCCATTAAAGGATGCTTGCTGTCTGCCTGGACTCTGCTTGTTTCCAAACTCGAATAAAATTTTAATTTCCCAATTAATCAAGGAAATTAAAATTTAATCGAATATAATTAATCATAAATTTTATGATGTATATTTTAATTTATATATAATTTAATAATTTTAAAATATTTTTTTTTCAGAGAAAGGAATGCTAACTTGGTTTATATATGAAGCAAAAAGACACGTTCTTGAAAAAAAAAAGGGATTATATGTTTATATTGATCGAAGGTAAAGCTTAAAAGTAATTTGAGACCCTGAATTAGTGATAATCATATGCCTAAGAGGGTAAATCAACTCTTAAGTCATCTAATCAGCCTGTTTAACTGAGTTGTCTGATATGTTTGATCAAGCTGTCCAAACATGAGTTGCATGACCTAATTGCCTGTGCCTAATATTGCCCCAATAGCAAAGCTTCTGGAGGGAATCCCATGCAACGATACACTAACGGAAGAACTATAGGAGACATGATCAGTAAGATCATCGTTCATGTTATTGTTTTAAATTCTTTCTTTCATGTTTGGTAATGAATTGGGGCATCTTACCGTTCATGTTATCGTTTTGAGTTCTTTTTTCCATGTTTGTTAATGAATTGGTGCGACAAAGGATTGGATGAATTAACTGACTTCCTCATTATTTGTTTTATTTTTTTTCCACACAAGTGCACCCATTTAGAATTTGAATTCGAGATTTTTAAAAATAATTTTAAAGTCGAAATTACTAAACTGTCTCCTAATATATAACCATTCTCTATTACTTATTGATATGGTTTGCTTGTAAATAAGACTGGGGAATTACCATCAATGTGTTAGAATCGTACGCTGGCTGAGGGGGCAACCGGCCATAGAGTGGCAGGCTGCCTCCTTTTGGTGCATTCCATATTGTTACCACATCCCCTCACAGGCGGCATTTGGTGGACTAACGTTGCGGGCTCAGGATCTTGTTTGCATCCTCAAGGTCGAAAGCGAAGTTTCCAAAAATGGCACCTAAAATAATGTGGTTCATTAGTGAATAAGATTGGGGGTTGCCACCGACGGTGGAGGTCTTGGTCAGTGGATTAGGAGCTCAACCTGGTTCTTTGGTGTAGCTAAAAAAATCTTGTGTCGTCGAAAATTATGTCCTACTCATATGATTGAGAAGGGGTATTTGCAGCAATGAATAAACTACATGTGGTAGAATGCACAAAAATGTGATGAAATTGACTTTTATACTCGTATTGTTCGCCTGAAGAATAACAAGGAAGAGCTATCTTGTACGATGGTGGTGGCGGAATCATGAGTGCCATTGGGTGAATATTTGTGAGTAAACAAGAGGCCGCTAGTCACAAGTCTTAGTGCACAAAAACAATATACATAAAAACGAATATAACAAGTCAAGAAAAAAAAAATGTATTCTGAAGAATAGTAATAGTTCAATTATCTCTCTTTCACATTAACACACCAAAATGTATCCTATGATGAAATCTTGCATTTTGTGGGTAATCTTTTATTTAATTCTTAAATGGTCAAAGATTTGAGAGACTATATGTGTTGGTGAACAAGCTCATTACAAATATTCCGATTGATTATTTCAACATCATTGGTGATGTGGGATCTATCCATATATGTGTCAAATGATAAAAATATCTTTTAATAATGGCAAAAATCATTCTATATTTTATGAATCCACGTCTTTTTTGCATGGTCAATCCAGACCAACCCAACTACATAATTTTATATTTTGGTGGCACGATGCTCCTTAGACCAACGGCCTACAATCCCACATGTCATCTTAATGTGACTAGTTGGATCAAAATTATAAACATCTCATTGTTTAGTTCATACATAAGTAATATCGTTCACAAATTTGCAATGTGATTTACCCACAATTAGCCGACTTAATTGACTTAAACTATCTCTTTTTGTCATCTCAATGGGTGCATGGATCGCATAAAAGCTCGAATGTCTATGTTGATAATCGACTAATCATCCAAAAAGACAAATTCTCGATGCGTAAATATGAAACATTTTATGCATATGATCATAAAACTATCTTACAAATATCGGACGTTGTAATTATTGATATTTTATGTAAGATTTTAAATATATAACTTTTCTAAATAAAACACCGTCATAAATTGAAGATCATAAGTACAAAATGGTTACCAAGACAATAGAAATACTCCAACTGTTGGACTATAATGGGAACAACTCCAAATGTAGTCAGCCACGAACAAGTACCTCGAGTTTTTGTTTTGTTTTATCCTTTTCTTCTCTGGAGAAAAGGGGACTATATTCTCCTCGGACAAGAAGACAAAAAGATAGGCAACCTGACCTGGAGCGCAGGCAGGGAGCCAACAACCCCCTCCACTGCCGAAATTTTCTCGGCAGCCAATCAACACAATTCAACAAAACAACACAAATAAGGAGAAATATAAGGCAATTAGTGTGTGAAACTGAAAAGGACTTGATACAATTAGAGTGGGCAGCAGTCAGTAGTCAAATTAATTAACAGCGGCAGTGAGGGCCTGGGGCTTGACCCTCTCGTACATGGTACACTTGTGTGCAGACCCACCCACTCTCACTCGGTCCTTCCAGCGTGCTACTCATCAACCACCTTGTTTCCCCACCAACTGTGTTTCTCAATTGGTATGAATAAAGTTGAGAAGGGATGATGATGTTATTAGCAAAATCTATTGTTGTCACTTTCTTCTTTAAATAAATAAAAATGTTATGTAGATTTTATTTCTTATGGCTGAACTTAATTCTTACGGAATATTTCTTTATTCAACATCATCCAAATATTGTCCCAAGACGAAACAACAAATTAGAAACTTGGTTGCGATGCTAATATTTGAGTTTCGAGGATGGCGGGGATATAAGTAGGGGTAACAATTAGACTCAATCCGCTCCAGACCCGCCTCTAATGGGGCAGATCTGGGTCCAAAAAGTTACAGGTAGCGGTTTAATTGTTTAATACATAATATATATTATTTTACTTTATTTTGATAGAATAAATACTAATAAAATATTATATTATTTTATTTGTTTATTGTTAGGTATTTATTCAACAATTGATAAATTAAAAAATTATCCTACAATACTTAACGAGGATGAATATGAAAAAGTTGTTAGTAATGTATAATTGCTATAAATTGTTTGGATTGATTTTATGAATAATTAATTTATAATTGAGAATTTATTTTTTGAATTTGAATATTTGAGTTAAGCCATGAACTATTTTATTTATAATTGATATCTTAAATTTTCTTTGATATATATATATAATAATTAAAAATAATAAAAAATTGGGTCTATCAAGTTAGACCCGCCCCGACAGGTTTTGTACTTGGGCGGGACAGGTCTCGAGTCCTTTCCGAAATTGGCTCGACGAGTCTCAGGTCCACCCAAACCCGCCCCATTGCCGCCCCATTGCCACCCCTAAATATAAAGTTGTGTTTTCTTGTGAGATAATTTTTTATCTCATATGAGTAGATAAAATTTGTTTATTGTAATATTTCTCATCTAAAAATAGAAAAAAATCTCAAATACACTTCAATACTTTCAAAAAATATACATTACATTTTCTCCTTCACGGTGATTGATAGGGAAATACATTAAATAAGTCTAAAAGGGAGTGACCTTTCAAATTTGAAAAAGTACCAAATCACTCCCGGGTCTGTATGTTTTTGAGTGGATTGGTTCGAGTTCGACCCATTTGACCCAATGACTTGAATTGTTAGTCATTAATTTGTAACTTATCTGCTGAATATAATTTATTGAATACGTGACCAGTACAGTCTCTGACACATAAACCTCTACAAATATATGAAGGGTCCATTTGGTAGGTATGTATGTGTTGTTATCATATCGCATCTCGATCCCTATAATCTTAAATTCTAAACTGACTTAATTTTTAAAAGTTTTTAATTGAGGATTACCTTGACTAGCCTAACATTTTTGCATGCATATCAACCTTAATTGTCTAGATCGAGATACTCATTTGGTCCCTACTCTAAGTAACTACCAAATTACCACCAGATTGCTGAAGATCTCGACTCGAATCAGAAATAAATTTTACAACCTGATTGTTTAAGTTTATATCTAGTTTTAAAGAAATGTAATTATAATTTTTTTTAATAATGTAAAATTTAGAGCAAAGGCTTCTTTATAAGTATTAGTTATAAAAAAAAAGTAATAAGTAATTACACCAACTCTTAGAAACATAAAATTTTTATGAACTCTAAAATAATTATTACTAGCTCAGAAGCTAATATTAGTAGGATTTGGCGGGCGCCTGACCTCATTGTGGGAATGAGTCATGTTGGGTCATGACCAAGTCAGGAGACATGCGTATGTAGGTGCGGAGGGGCGTGATGTTGGGGAATATGGAGTCCGCCGTGGGGAAGAGAACACAGTAGAGAGGCAGTGGGAACATAGGAACGAGAAATCCGGCAAGTAATTAGAGTGCAGAGCATGAGGAATCTGAAGCCAAGCGAAAGAAAACGACGGGTCCCGGGGAGGAGGGAAGCAATCCAATAATTGCTCGCCCACGCTACTCCGACAATCATGATACTGTCTGTCCTGATTCAATCACCTTACCATCAGTCAATCTTTTTCCTGTTCTTACACGGTCACAGTGTGGGCGTGTCTTCTGTTTCTTCTGCCCTTCCCGCCTCTGTCCCTTTGATTTTCGTCTTGCCCCTTTGTCCCCATCTGTTCTAGTTTGATTCAATCTTCACTTGATTTTCAACAAAATAACTCAAACAAAAGAGTTATTATTCAATTAACTGGAAAATATACTAATTTAAAATCCCAACACAATTTTTGAGTTTTCTAACACTACAACGATCTTGTTATGGATAATATTGATTTAATTTTCAATATGTTTCAACTCAACATACGCAGAAAATATATAAACATGTAAGGATTCAGATCACATCAAATCTGACCATTTTTTTCATAATTCGAATTAAAAATCACAAATAATAAGACATGTTGTAATGAATATAAAGGCCACTGCATGTTCGTATAATAACAACATAAGAAAACTGCTTTGTATTAGACTTATATACACAAAAGAAGAGAAAATCGAACTAACTTGCCACCTCACCTGCTCTAAGCAAAAACATGTGTAAAAACTATCCTTACTAATAGAAACATAATAGGAGAAACACAACTATGCACTAAGAACTCAAAGCGCGCATCTTTATTGAATTATCATACTAGACCATCTCAATTTTATTACCCACTTTAAATATTATAATATTGATGTAGAACCCAAACTCTATGTTTTATGGTTATTGTGCTGGTAAGTCACAACTTGACAAGAAATTTGGTGACTCACCCGACTAAATATGATTGGATAAGTTATGTTATTGATAAAATTCAAGACTATTTCACACAACAAAAACAAACTTGATTTAGGTGATTACTAAATTAGTGCAATCCTAATCCTAAAGGGACAAAAATGACATAAAAGTCCAAACCAAATCCCACTATGCCTAGATAAGTATGACTAAGAATATTAAATGTTGACTGAGACAATATAATATGTCTAGTATCACCATCACAATCCCCATATCTCTACATGCAGAATCACACTTGCACTTAGTGATGAAGCTGCAACATGCCCACTACAGCTTAGTGTCATAATTGGGCATGATGACCTCTCTCATTACCACACATGGACCCCCCCCCTCTTCCATTCTCATGTTCAAAATTAATGATGTTTGAGTTCTTTATAATAATCCATGTATTTTGGGATATTCCTTGTTTGGCTCTCAAAAATATAATTTTCTTGAGAAACTAAAAGTAAATGATAAACAGCCAAATAATTTCTCTAGACAACACTACAGAAGGCGCAGTTATTCATCTATTTGGGAGCCGACCCAAACAAAGCCTGTTTCCAGCCGACTGAATATATGTATTCCTCTTAACAAATACCTCTGAAAAAGCTGTTCATAACTCAGACACACCAATCCTAATTTCTCTCTCTAACCCTTTATAATAAAACCCCCGTAAGTCGCAAGCCCCAAAACTCAAACCACATTCTCATTTGCACACACTTTTTCTCTTTGCGTGTTTTCTCTCTGAACGGATATATACTGGAAGCTAGAAACAAAGAAAAGAGCAAAGATGGCGACGGACCCGAGTGAAAGGAAGAGTACGAGGCCCGGCCAAGTGGGGGCGCCGCCTTCGGAGCCGGAGCACCTTCCCTGCCCGCGCTGCGACTCCACCAACACCAAATTCTGCTACTACAACAACTACAACTTCTCCCAGCCTCGCCACTTCTGCAAATCATGCCGCCGCTACTGGACTCACAGCGGCACACTCCGCGACGTCCCTGTCGGCGGTGGCAGCCGCAAGAATGCCAAACGGTCCCGCACTACTATTGCTACCACCACCAACACCCCCGGGGCGAGCACCGTTCTTTCTTCGTCTCATCATGACTTCCGCAGCTTTTCCGCGGCGGCTCCGCAGCTTCTGGTCCCTTTCGCAGCCGATCATGGCGGTGCCGTGCCGTTCGTGGGTGATGCGAAGGTGTGTGGGAGTTTTACTTCGTTGTTGAGCACTCAGGGAACTGGACTTCTGGCTTTGAGTGGGTTTGGGCTTGGAATTGGGTCTGGGCTTGACGACGTGGGCTTTGGGCTTGGAAGAGCTGTCTGGCCATTTCAGGGGGTTGTTGAAAATGGCCCAATGAGCGTGAACGCCGGGGGTTCAACCATGGCGGGTCACACGTGGCAGCTGGAGAACGAGAATGGCGGGTTTGTTGGTGGTGGGGACTGTTTCGCTTTGCCAGATCTTGCTATTTCCACACCAGGAAGCTTTATGAAATGAAATCGTGGAATGTTTGGGCTTTATTTTCGTCCGATCTTGAGACTAAAGTCGCCTTACCTCTTGGATAGTATAATTGAAGTTTTTACGGCTTAGATTTTCGTGTTTGGCATTTTGCGCTTCTCCATGCCCACTATTAGTACAAGTGTGCAAATGCCCCCAACCTTGTGGTAATACATTTTACCTTTCTTTGTTAATTTCTAGCCATACATTTCTTCAGTAGAATTGCGACAATCAAGCCTTTATATAAGAGCCAACGACAGTGTCGTCTCTTTAGCGGGTTCCAGCCCCATAACAGACCCGCAGAACCAGCTTTAATCTTTGTTTCCAATATGAATTAAATCACATATTATGCATCAATTAACTCTTCGAAATATATCAAATAATAATAACAACCATAAGGGTGGAGAGCCATTTTCTTTGACAAAAGAGCCCCTACAACGGTAAGTGATTTGGTCAATAAAGGTTAAAAAGTGCATTTTGTCCCCAGGGAGCAAATTGCCATTTTTTTCTTTTTTGGATGCAAAGTGCCTATCAACCCTATTTTCAGGGTGCAAAGTGCAAATTACCCTTTTTATTTGGTTTAAAATGTGCTAAACTTCATTTTCCCCATATATTTTTGCAAAATAGCTAAAACATCTCGTAATTTAAAAATAAGCTAAAAAATTTCCCCTTTTTTAATAAACTCGGAGCAAAACCATCATTCCGTTTATAAAATAACATAAGGTATATCCGCTTGGGTGTACTTTTTTTGCGTCTTTGGACTTTTTTTACTATTTTGACAAAAATGCCCTTTATTCTCAATACAATTATAGATAAAATAGGTGTTATACACACAAAATAACGGTTTTGACACTATTGCACTAATTTTTTATATGGCCAAAAATACCATTCAATTGATAACATAACCAACTTATCCAAATTTCTAAGTTATACATTAATTTAATTGTCCAATTAATATATTTTATTCTTATTTATAATATATTTTAAAACGTAAAATATTATTCGTTATATATACGCAGAAATAACGTGTCACAACGACTAGATATAAGTACAAAGTGCAAATTACCCATTTTCTTTGGTTTAAATTGCTAAATTTCATTTTATCCCTTATATTTTCGCGAAATAGTTAAAAAATCTGTTGTATTTTAAAAATAGACTAAAAGCATTTCATATTTTAATAAACTCAGCACAAATTCCCATTCCGTTATGAACTAACAAAATGTGAAGTGCACGGGCCAAATGTGTACTTGAGCGTGTCTTTTTTAATCTTTGGACTTTTTTCTTTAGCATTTTCACAAAAATGCCTCTTGTTATCTAGATAATTATAAAGATAGGTGTTATAGGCACAAAGTGGCGATTTTGACAAAACTGCATTATTTCTTTCTAATGCCAAAAATATCTTTTAATTGATAGAATAACTAATTTATTCAACTTCATAAGTTTTACATTAATTTAACTACCCAAATAATATATTTGATGTTTTTTTTATCTATAATATATTTTAAATATAAAAAAAAATATTACATACATGCAGAAGGCGCATGCCACAACGGCTAGTTTATATAACAGACTTGGTCAAATTGACTTATATTTAAGCTTCTCTTGAGTTTTTTTTTTCTTTTGCATTTTCATATCTCCTTACCAAAAAAATAATTTTGTTCTTAAATATATTTATCTAAAATTACCAAAAAAGTATATATATATCTTTTTAAATTTTATAACTTAAGTTAACAAATTAAATTAAATAATAGTACATAAATTAATATACTAAATTCATTTATTAAATTTAAATATATGTACAAATACAAATGTCAATTAATTATAAAAATTAGGATAAATTATATTTTGACATCCGAATTATAACCGTTTTTATATTTTGACATTTAAACTTTTTTTTCTTTGTGTCAATCTACCATCTCAACTTTACGAAATTTTCACTTTGCCATTTATAATATTTTTTTATCAAGTTTTTGTCTAAAAAATCACATGTAATGCACATGTGATATTTAAGAATTATGTGATGTGATATTTTTCACATATACACAGCATGTGATGTTTTTCAATTAAAAAAATTAGCAACAAAATAATCATATATGGTAAAGTGAAAATTTCACAAAGTTGAGATGATAAGTTGACATAAAGAAAAAGTTTAGATACCAAACTGTAAACGACATAATTCAGATGGCAAAATTTTAATTTATCCTAAAAATTATGCATTATTAACCAATTTAAATAATTATTTAATTTAAAATATTTAAGTAAACGATATTTACTTACTATTAATAATATTTAAACTTAAAATTTTAATTATTTTTAAATTTAAAAATTAAAAAGATAAAAAATTATAGGCGACGGCACACCCAAATTGAGGGCAATCGCCCACATAGATTGGGGGTGAGATCACATGTCAACTCCTTTAGGTCGTGTTTACCAGATGGGAATATGCAGTACATTCGGGCTAATTAGGGTCATTAGTCTCTTTACTTGCAAAATGTGCGACCTGGTACTTTTACCAGGGCCCAACACTATGCTGTAATATTTGCTGGATTAAAATCTGGCCTCCAAGGGTGGATTTAATTATCCCGTTCAGTTTGAAAGATTCTTTCATTTTTCTTTGCCTAATTTACCTCTAATTTGGTTGCAAAGAACCTCTTCCTCCTAGAGATAATCATCTTCACTTGGGTACAGGTCTTACGAATGAAACAGAGGAAGACTTGTTACAGAAAAAGGAAAAATCAATGAAGACTCATGCAGAAACCCCAATTGGTTTGAACAAAAGGATTTGAACACTGGTGGTTTAAGATTGTGATTCGTTCGAACGGTGGCGCAGTGGTGGCACGAAAGTTTCAGCTTCGGCGCGAGAAGGAAATTGTTCGAATCTAAGCCAATCCTTGATGAAAATGGGCGAGGGTGGTCGCGTTAGAACCGCCACGACGAGGCGAATCTAATGACGGTAATTCGTCTGAACACGCGATGAATCAAGGCAAAAACCGTTCAGATTTCGTGGTCAGAGCCCACTCTTTTCGATCAATAAAAATCCAAATTGATGGTATGAAAATATTCGTCTTGGTGAGAGGGTTCCAATGATATGCCCAGAAATTCGTTGGGACGATGACGAAATCTTAAAGAAAAGATTCCGACAAAAAAGGGGGCGATTTCGTCGACTTTGGGTGGCACGTGAGGGCGCTTCCGGCATCGGTTCATGGTACTTATGACATGGTTGTGACGGTCTTTCCGAGACGCAATTGATGGTGGTGCACGTGTTGAGGCACGCGCCAGTCAGAATTTACGGCGACCGACCGGCGGCGCCGCAATGGAGGTGATGGTGGGCTGTCAAAATCCGGTGATGGTGAGGCAAAACAAATGGTAGTTTGGTGGTGGTTGGTGGTAGTTGAGTTAGTGTGGGTAAATTTCATACAATACTAGTGAGAAGGGAGAGAATTTCACAAGGTTGACCAAGGGTGAAATTTCAAATTCAAGGGTACAAGAAAGTAATTTCACAGTTAAATAATCCCACTTAATCCAGATTGTGTATGCCCTAGTAAACGTATGTGTAGTCTGTACCATTCGGGACAATCTGCTTTGTTGTTCCAAATCAATCCCAGGTAAGTATATCTTGTCCCATCAAGTAAACACGGTCTTAATGTTCTTCTAGGCGATCATTGTCGCCCAAACTGAGAGCGATCGCTCACGTAGATTGAGGGTGATATTACATGTCAACTCCTTTAGTGTTCTTCTAGACGATCATTGTCGCCCAAATTAAGGGGCGATGGCAACCCTTCTTTGTGGGGCATCGGGTGGGTGGACGAGGGTCCAATGGCTAGAGGTAGGAACATCAACGAGGGAGAGGATTAATTTTATTCAATTTATTTTTTTATAATATATATTTAAATTAATTTAATTTAACTCTTTTGTTTTTCTAGAAATTTAAAATTTAATATTTGAGATTAATTTATAAGATCTCGTGACTCTTATATAATCCAAAAAATATCTAATAATCATTAGAATAAGTAATAATATATAATTGATAAGGGTGTAACAATTATTTGATAAAAAGATCAACTCAGTTAGGTCAATTTAATGACGAAGGACAAGTAAGTCACGCTTAAAAATATAAAAAATTTTTTTAATTTATTTTTAAAATATAGTGCAAATTTTATCTGAGTTTTTAAATAAAAGGGGATTTCATGCGTTTTGACCTTCTAAATTGAGAAGTTATTTTCAGAGCATTTTCAATTAAGTTCCTAAATTTTAACTTTTTTACTTCTAATTCCCCCATACGATAGATGGCGCCTTTTTCTCTTCTCTCTCTCATTTTAGGGTTTTGAACTTTGAAGTTGGAAAGAAAGGGTTTTTCTTTTTCCAAACCTGAATTCTGCATCCTGAATTTCGTCCCAGCACTCTTTATTTGATGAAAATCTTAGGAAAAGCTTCAACATTCAGATTTCGAGCTTAGAAATCGTGAATAATCTCCGACAATGTCATTCTCGTTCACTCCACAGCAGCAGCCACAGCAATCCCTATTTCAGTCTCCGTTCCAACAGTCCACTGGATTCCAACCCCAACAGCAGCAGCAGCAGCAACAACAACAACAACAGCAACAGCAATCACTCAGCCGCAGCCGCAGCCGCAGCTTTATCTTTTTACAAACGATAAGACTCCCGCTACTTATAGTACCAAATGGGCTGACCTCCATCCTGATTCGCAAAAAGTCCTACTTCAAATTGAGTAAATTTCTTCTTTTTCTTGATTTTGGTGGGTTTTCTTTTGAATTTGTTTTTCGTTTTGTTGACTAGGAATTGAGTTTCTCTGTCGATGTAGGGAGAGAATATTGGAGTATAGAGACGAGAGCCAGCGATTGGATCAATGCAGCAGGCTTTATGACTCGTCAGTTTCTAGTAATGGATTCGAGCTTGATGCCAGCTATATTGTTCAGGTTCGTAGTATGCTTTCACCTTTTTAGCAAACTTACATTAAGAATTAACTAAAAGGCTTTCTGCGTTTCTGTTGATCTATTGCGTTATGCGTACAATGGCAGTTTAACTGGAATTCTGTCGGTAATTGGTCTGTGAAGATTATCAAGGAGTCATGATATTTGTTAAAGAAATCAACTTCGGTACTTGTTCAAAGTTTCCTCGCCATTTATCTTTGTTATGTTTGTGCTGGGAATTTTATAGCTCGATAAACTATGTTGGAATATTTTTCTTGCATGTTTGGTTGGTTTTCTGTTAAAATTTTTTAAGTTTCTTCTCTTATCAGTTCTCTGGAATTCATCCTGAGGTTTTATAGCTTGATAAACTGTTTATCAAAGATTTTTCTTGCATAGCCAGTTAGGTTTTCAGGTAACACTTATATAGTTTCTTTTGCAATTGATGGGTGATGACCCTTTGATGTGCTACCCTGTATAATGCGTAAATTTAAACTTGTCCGACTATGTTTGTCACTTTAACTGATATGTTATTTACGTGCTGAAATAATTGGTGTACTTTCTAGGAACTGGGTGGAATTAGTATAGCTATGGAAAGACAGAAGGCAACTTTACAAGAGCTAATGACTGTTGTGAAAGATATGCTGCGAAATACAGAAGTCGCTGTCCGGTCTTTTATGATATTACGACCCAGGTTTCTGCACCAAAATAAAACTGGTGCAGCAAGCACCACTGCACCTTCCCAGCCTTCAGGAGCAACTACTACTCAAACATCCGGTAGTCAACCTGATGCAAACTCTATGGTGCCAATAATTGATTTCTACAGCGGACTACCGAAGAAGCCATCTCCCTTTCTGCACCAAACTGTTGCTAGATTTGAGAAGTATCTCTCTGAGTGTCGTCAGTGGATTGAAGAGTTGGAGCAGTTGCTGCTTTTAGACTCTGAAAGGAACTCTTCCAATCCAAGTTCTTCTCTGTTGCAATCTCTGCCTAAGGTCATGGCAAATGTACATGACTTTTTTGTGCATGTTGCAGCAAAGGTAATTGAGGAGGTTAACTTTTTGTGTAGTTTGCAGCTTTCGCGTATCATGTCATAATTCCTATCAGTCTGGCCTTTGGGTTCCTTGGTCATGGCTGTTAAGAGGATGTATATAGCTGTTACAACTTTTCTGTCATTTTCTGGTATGACTTTGAGACGTACTCTGACTAATAGATACTATCCCTGTAAGGTGCTGAGTCTTATTTGCTTGAATTTTTTCCATTGATTGCATCTTTCATTTTGAAACTGGGGCCATATCTACATCATAGCTACACTTGGACCACACTAGATGAATTCACACACTCATTTTTTGGAAGAATAAATCTGAACATAATAGTTGTTGACAAGTTTGATGTGTTGAGAGGCGTGGGGAGTTCGGAATTCTTGTTCACTCTGCCAAAGTGGAATGGACACACACACACCTTTTGCATTTCAGACCACCTTTCCTTTTCGCTTGAACTTTTTACCTGATTTGTTAGCAATCTGTGCTTGTCAAGTTTACATGTTAGTTTCTCCTAGTCAACAAATTTGAAGGCTGGTTGGACCCTATTCTCCATCATGTAATCTGTTTTCTGGATTTCTCAAATAATAATGATCTGTTATACTTAGAAACACTATTTGAATTATCATTTTTTTTTTGGCTATTTTGAAGTTTTGGTTTGTTATGTTGTGTCACTTTTGTTTCACCCTTATTTTTTGATTACGGACTTGTTTTGGTTGCATGCCTGATGCACGGCCAAATGTTTGCGCTTGCTTCCTTATGTTGCTAATGGTTTGCTATCACTAATGATTGTGTAGGTGGAAAGCATTCATCAGTACCTTGAATCCATGAAGACAGCATATCTTGCTGATCAACGCCATCGAGGGGATGGAAATGATCCGTTTCTTGAGGCTGATCGGCGGGAAACAGCTAAACAGGAGGCTGCGGCTCGACGGGTTCACCCAACTTTACATTTACCTGCAGCTTCGCTGTCAACAGGTCAAGGTACTGGACCCTTTGCCATCTCAGCAGCACCTGGAACATCAACAGCAGCAAGTACACCTGCCATTGTATCAGCCTCAAGTGGAAGTGGATCCTCACTCTTTTCTACTCCTGCTGCTGCCTCATCAACTCCTTCTCTGTTCTCTACGCCCACTGCTGCTGCTCCACTAACATCATTGTTAGGAACTGCTGCTACTCATCAGTCATCACCTTTTAGTTCATTGTCTGCCTCAACATCTGCTTTTGGCATTTCCACTCCCTTGTTTAGTCCAACCCCTGCTTCTGGAGTTTCCACCTTTTCAACACCTTTTGGTACAGGTAGTTAATTTATGATATGAATTTCATGTATTAACTATGCTGTTGAGATTAAACAAAAAAGGATAAAAAAAGAAAACATCAAAAAAGAGAAGGCAAAAAAATAAAAAACAAGAAGAAACTGAGTCCCTTTTGCATTCAGTTGTAATTGCTAGAAACCTGTTTGTTATCCTAGGCCCATGTAGCAACCTTGATATTTGAAATTTTTATGGGATGTTTCCATAGGTAGTCACCAATATCTCTTATTGCATAGACTGGACATCTTTTGTCAGCTAATTCCAAGTCGAGATGCTATAGGTTCATTGCAAATGAACTCACTTTTGCACCGAATATTATTGCCACATGTCATGTTTTTTCTGCATACACATTTTCATTTTACTCTTTATTTTGTGAATAGGAGCTGCAACAGGATCAGGAGCAAGCTTCGGGACTGTCTCAGTGAGTGAACTTGAATTTTTTTCAACAAGCTCCTCTTGTCTTTTCCCTTTTTCCGCAACATGCATAGATTGTTTCCTGAATATCAGAACTGTAGCTGCACAATAATATTTCTTCATGTTAGAGGTGTAAAAGAATTGAGTTGAGTAGTTCAAGTTTGTTTTGATTTTTTATCAAGTACTCCAACTTAGTTTCATGTGAAATTAGTTGAGCTTAAATGACGCTTTAATTGTGCCGAGTAACTGTCGAGCTAGAAGTGAACTTCAGCTTTTACGAAATGAAATTTATTTTAACACACATTATCATCTTCTAATCAAGTTGAGCTTGAAGTGAACTTCAGGTTTTATGAACTGAAAAAAGTTTTCAAGCTTGGTGTACTTTCTTAATTAATTGATCTTAACCACTTTTTAAGGAACGATCTTGCGCTAGTATTATTAACTTGATTCTTTCTTTATCCCCACCCTTGTTCTTTGATTTGTATGCATTGCTTGAGTGATTTTTGAACACTGTTACATCTCCATTTGTCCTGCAGAAGGCAAGGGCAAAAAGTCGCACTGGACGTCGTTAGTCAGTGAAAAAGAATCATTACTTTCACTATCCGGCCTGTCTCTTCGATCCAAATGGAGCATAATTTTATGCATGATTTGCTGAAATGTAAGATGAACTTAAAATCTTGCAATGGCCGCAAGTGATAGCCATTTGGGGACTTCTTGCACCCGTGATTTCTGAATGCTGTTGCTGAAATGTTTCCGCTAGTGCAGATATTCTGACGAAACTACAATTTGCATTTGCTGAACTTCAGCTTTCTGTTTCTTGATTTCTTTTGATTTTCTTTTTACTGCAACAGATGCATCCTGAAAAGGATCTCAGTTTTAGCAGTGTGTAACAACCTCTAGTATTCTCCTAGGTGTAGATCTTGTACTTGTTGATTTACTGAATAATATCTGTATCCAGTTGCTCAAAAGATTCTAATTCGTCAACCCTCGAGCTTTATTCTATTCTAGTTTGGTGCTAACATGCAAGGAACTCTTTGCGCTGTAATTGTTGTCTCTCCACTAAATACATCATTTTATTTTTGTAGCATTTGTTGTTATTACCTTTTTCATGATATTGGGATTTTATGGGGAGATTAAATTTTTGGCCGGCTGACAAGGCCATGCAACTTTTTTACTGTTGTTTTTATCATGACAACATCAGAATCGCTGCAGAAACCTATATTTTGCACCATATTATATGGAAAATGTCAACAACAATTATAAGGTTCAAGTTTTTGTAACATTTAAGGGCAGTAATCTTGCAGAGACCCCAAATCCTAAAGCCACTCCGAATCTTGACCAGTATTATGTTTTCCTTGACAAGACAATGGTCGAAACTTGTCCAGAAATGTCCTAATTCCTTTAGCATGAATCTTCGTTTCAAAACATGTTAACTTATCTTTGAAGGGGCAATGCAACCAAAGAATCTCTGAATTTTTTAGTATGCCAGTGAAATAGTTGGCACAGTGTTTCGAACATGAGAGGTGATTTCTACTCGCCTAAAGGTGGAGCTGTTATTTCTGAACTCGGAGGTGCTTTCTCAACCAACATCCTTATTCCCTTCATCAGTGTCTCGTCTTTGCTAACTGGAGCTCCATGATGTAATGTTCTCTACTGCTTCTGGAACTAAGTTCCCCAACAGCTTTCTCAACTCATCCTGCATTTCAGCATTTTGCAGGTGCGATGGATCTCCTGAAGAGAACACATGGACACTATTTCTGACCTCAATCCAGCTTAGACCAGGGTCTTTTTCCAACATTAATTTTCTTATCCTTCTCCGCACCTCTGAAACATCATTCCACCTCCCGGCTACAGCATATAGTTTTGTTAGCAGTATACTTGAAGCACAGTCTTCTGCATTAATGTTTAAAATCTGTTCAGCAGCATGGATCCCTACTTCCAAATTGCCACTCTTAAGACAGGAGCTCAATACAGTTCTCCATAGTTCCAGATAGCCATCTACAAAAGGTGATTCAATAATAATTTCCTCAGCTTCCTCCCATAATCCAGCTCGACTCAACAAACTTATCATGCAAGAATAATGCTTCGGTCCTGGTTTCAAACCATATTCCTTCATATAATTCCAAAAAAGCCTACATTTCTCCACCAGGCCACAATGGCTACAGGCAGCTAGAAGAGAGAGAAATGTAACTTGATCTGGTCTCAGGCCATGCTTTAGCATCTTAAAGAAAATTTGAAAAGCTTCCTCAGGCTTTCCATGGTTACCATATCCTGTAAGCATTGAGTTCCAGCACATTAAATCACACTTAGGCAGGCAAGAAAAAGTATCCATTGCAGCTTCGAGTTCCCCATTTTTGGCATACATATCAACCAGACTGCTGCACACGCAAACTTCAGCAACATTTCCCGTCTTCACAGCCAGACAATGAATCATCTCCCCTTGTCTTAGAGTCACAAGGTCAGCGCATGCACTTAAGGCACTACTAAGGGTGAAGTTATCTAGATCCCAACCTTCCTTGGACATTTCATGGAAGAATCTCAATGCGCCCTCGCCGTCACCTATTCTGACATGCCCAGCAATTATGTCTGTCCAAAGAACAGCATCTTTATGCAGAAAAGAATCGAAAATCTTTTGAGATGACACAGAGTCATCATTGCCAAAGTACATAGAAATGAGTGTGCTCCCAACATACACACTCCTAGCAAGTCCTGTTCTCTCAGTTTGAGCATGGAGCGGCTTTCCATAATCACAAGCTGGAAATCCACTTGTACCAGAAATAACAGCTGCCAACGTATACTCGTCGGGTTTCAAAGAAGATACTCGCCTCAGTTGTACAAACATATCCATTGCCTTGTCTCCATCTCCGTTCTCTGAATACCCACCTATCATTGAGTTCCAGGAAACCAAATCAGGATTCTCAATTCTCAAAAAGACATTAAATGCTGTGTGGGTGTCACCGCAGCTACAATACATATCAAGCAGTGAGTTCTGCAGAGGCAAATCAATGCATGTACCGGATAAAAGCACTTGGGCATGGACACATTTCCCGCTATCATAATCTTCTGATTTAGCACATGCATTCAACACCAATGAGTACGTAAATTGGGTTGGATTAATCCCATTCCTCAACATATTCTGAAAAAGTTCAGGACTTTCAAATACTTTGCCATTCTTCATACACCCTGAAATAATCGAGTTCCATGCTATGGCATCTTTATCCACCATGTCGGAGAACACTTTCTTAGCACAACCCACATCCCCACAATTCGAATACATCCCAAGTAAAGATGTCTGAACGCGGACATTATCCAAGAATCCGATTTTCACGCACAGGGCATGCAGTGAAGAGCCGACTACCGGATCTTCAAGTCCAGCAGCAGCCTGCAAAAGGCTCGTAATGGTCAACCCATTTGGTGCGAGGCTCTCACTCTCCAAATGATCAAACACCCGAAATGCCACATGGGCATGATGAGGACTACGAGAATAGGCGGATATCAGGGCGTTGTAAGACACAACATTTCTCCGAGGCATTTTGTCGAACAAGAGTTGAGAGTCCACGAAAGACCCGCAACGGGCGTACATTGAGAGGAGGTTGTTGTGTATGAATAACGGAGATTGAGTTGGGGAAAGTTCGGAGGTAAGGAGAACGGCGTGGAGTTGACGTGCTTCCCGGAGGGAGGTTGTGGCGGCGCATTTCTGGATGAGAAGGGTTGCTATGGAAGAAGCTCTTTGCGGTCGTACTGGTGGCATAAAAATTCTTCCGCTTCTCTTTTCAACTATCTGCTTCCCTCCACAGTCGCAAATAAAATCAATAGAGAAGAGTCCTCTCTACTTTCTGCAGTCATTCTGATATTAAATTGTTTTAACCTTTTCTTAAGAATGATAGAACATGTGTTAGAAATTCCAAAAATACTTCAATGAATTTGAAGTTCTCTTTTCTCTCTCTCGATCAAGATAATCTTGCTTATCACTTCAACTTATCCATGTAAATACTCTCTTATCCCAAACTTCAAAATGAATATTTTCGATTGAATTGGGAGCAACTCCACCCCTCTGGATACTTATATTCAGAAATCAGAAATAACCATGATAGGAGTGGTGATGTCGGCTGAGCCCAGAACTGATGTGAGTTCTCATAGAAATAGCAACAGCCAAACCCAATCTTGAACTCCTATTTTCTGATTTTAGATAGGGAAGTTGTTACGTCATAGCTTCGCGAGGGTTATACAATTCTAAACATTCGCAACTCGCCAGGGACCAAAAATCTTTGTCACAAATAATACAAATATAAGATAGAAACCCTTGCTCAGCCATAATTACGAGGGGCAAACGATCGGCGGATAATGAGCCCTCGGCCAGAATACCTACGTCTCTGCCGCTTCCTCGACGAATCCCTCCATCCCTTTTACGTAACCATTTCAACTACCCTTTTCCCCGTTTCTTCTTTGCTATTCACTATTTTAATTCATCTTTTTCCTTTATGTTTCTTCAGTTATTCCGCCTTGTTTTTAACATTTTGCAGAATCTCGCGGCCGATTCTTTAACTGAAGAAACCGAAAGGGACCTTCTAAGCGCTCTATCGCAGGTTTTGCTACTAATTCTTGCGAAATCATCATTGAACTATATTTTTCTCTTTGTTTCGCTTTTCGTTCTTCTGAAATATTGAAGCTTTATTCTCTTTTTCCAACTTTAGGTTTTTAGCCAAGTTAAGCAGTGGACGAATGAATTTGATTCTGATGAGGTTCGTACTTTCTGTCTATCAACTACTCCACACACTCTAAAGGAAGTTCTTTTCTTCTTTAAGAAATTTCTAATTTCCCTAATGTGAGAAGAAAGAGTTTGTTAGCAGGAGCTATCGGCAGAATCTGTTGATGACAGGGCATGTTCGGTTTCAGCAACCTCGTATTTGGACAATCGGCATTGTTTGGCCAAGATCATTGGTGACTTGGTAAAACTTTCTTGTCCTGCTTAAACCATGATTTGCTGCCTCACAGATAATTTGCACTGTTGTCGAACTTTTACCATCTGTATGTACCATATGGTGTTTAATTTGCCAAGAGATCGCCCTTTTGCATTAACCTATAATTCGCTGATTGCAAACTCCCAATCAGTTTATCCACTCATCTGGGGGAATCACGTATGAAATAAGTCTGCTCATTTTGAAGTAGATATATAAAGGGTTATTCACCTGAATTTGGGTTTATATGCTTTCATTTAGATCTAAGCTTGGATTCATTTCTCAGACATTAGCATTTGCCCATTTTTTTTGCAGATGCTTTTGCTTGCTATCAACATTCAATATGCTCAGCACTTGGTTGGGAACACTCTTGTTGCCATCTCCAAGTTTGTCCTTGCATCAGTATGTTCCTGTAGGCACCATACTATCCCCACAGTTTCTCATCTCTTGTATGTTCTGATTCAAAGAATAATGTTTTCTTGCAGGATAGGAGTTGGGATGATTTCATGCATTTGTTGTGTCTTTGCTTGGAATTGGCAATTTGTAACAGTCTTACATCTTCAGAATCTGATGCATTGGGAACCAGATATTTAGATTGTGATCTGTCCACTAGATCTTTCTTGAAGCTGAAACTGAAAAGTGCAAATTGGTTTGTGGTGGCTGCTATTTTTCAAGTTTTACATAACATACTGAAATATCTAAAGCAAGATTTTGATGACAAAGTCATGAAAACTTACCTAGATTCTATCAGCTCTTCTATGTTAAATTTACCCTGGGATGTATTGAACGAGATCTATCTTAGTCATAATATTGAAGCTCCGAAAGGCTCTCCCAAAGATGTTTTACTACAAAGAAAGGATATCCAACCGAGAGAAGCAACAATGTTCTTTGGAAATCTCATTCAGTTTCTCTGTTCTTTGGTCGGGCAATGTAGTTTTCTAGAAGATGGAGATGGTTTTTCACCAGTTATTTGCAAAATCATCAACCTTGTTCCCAAGCTCACAGCCTGGTGCCACTCTGAGCTTCAAACTACTCATCATGATCGTATCTCTCATTATTTGAGACATAAAACACTGGTAAATAACTCTCCTAGCTAATGTATAGAAACTATAGCTGAATGTCGTTTATCACAAATGAATCATACTTATATAGTTTGACTGATGGTTATGTGTGTGAATGAGCTTCTGAATTGCACGCTAGGCCAGATATCAGTTGAAAATTCGCTTTGTTTTTTGTTAGCAGCCTTAGCAGTCTATTCATTGTTTCACTTCCCTAGCCAAATATGTCTGAACCTAGATGAAAATGGATCTAATGAGCCTTGCGTAATTTCTAAGGTTAATACTTTAATCCGCTCACGCTTATAGCTTCTCTAATATTAATTGCTGCTATCATGAGTGCTTGGTTCGGATTGGCTCTCGTCTTTGTTGGCTTAATTGAACATTGTTAAGTTGACAAAATATTGAAGTATATGATGTTCTTCCTCTGTGCTAGTTAAATGAAAAGATATCTTGATATATATCAGGCAAAATACCTCTTGTTGCTTTTAGTATTTTCTTTAAACTATTGGTGCATGAAAGAGTCACAAGTAAACGGTCGTTTGTTAATGTAAAAGCTTTAATTTCATTGCTAGTCATTGTGATGGTATCTTCTGGGACCTGCTTTATGTTCGCTGCTATATTTCTGTTAATCAAAGATCTATTACTTTGACTAATCTGATAGATATGGAATAAACAGATGCTAATGGTCAAGCTTAGTTCTAGCATCCACATTGAGCAAACTGTACTCATGACATGGATGCATCTAGTCCACATGTACTTTGAAGATGTACTAATGCAACCTATATCTGGAGTTAAGCTTGATCAAGATGGCCTTTTGGACGGGTCACCATTCTGCACAAGCATCTCTGATCCAGGAAAACAAAGTATGTTATCTCGTCATTTGCAAAGGCTGACTGTATTTCTTTTCTTGAAGTGTTCCCTAAATTTGGCTAGTTGTAAAAGAAGTCCTGGTGAACCGCAATGTCTATGTGAAAATCTGAAGCATTATTGGACTGGGGAGCTGAACTGGGATCCGCAATGTTGCACTAAAAGTAAAGGTTTAATAGAGCTCGATAAGTGGCTTCAAGCTCACATTCCTGTTGATATTAGTGCTAATGATGAATTCTATTTTGAACGATGTGTGAGATTTACATTATCCTTCCTTCGGCTATTTATGCATGAGGTTTGTTCTCATTCTCTTATGTTCTCATGGGAGTCATTCTTGAATTTCTTCTGTTTATCAGCTAACCTTTCTTGGGCCTTTGTTGAATATTTTCCTGGTTACTCTTAATTGCTTCTGCTGATGGATTGTGGTGATTTAAAGGCACTATTCTTGCATTTAGGAGCGTTTCTTTGTGTTTCCAGAAAAGCAAAAAAATAGCAATCTATAACTTAAATGTTAAATTACTTTTCAAAATTTGCTTGAATAGTTAATGAAATTTCATGGCCAGCTGGAAAGAGAGAAGGTAAGCTTTCCTCCTAAGTCCTAATGGACATGTTGGTGTGTAGTGTAACAGTGGCAGGATCAGACATCATTATTCCGATATCTCTCTGCATGTTTGAACAGCCCTTGTTGTTAGTCCTGGGAAGTGAGGACGAGGATGCTCTCATGCGTTCACAGTGAAAGTTGAATTAAGTGTAGTTCCCATTTGCCCTTAATGAAGCATCAATTAGAGTTCTTAAATATTTTACTGGACCGAAGTAATGTGGGTTTTGTCTTACACTTGATCCATGGTTTTAATGTGTTTCCTTTTTGTTTGTTGCTTTCTTATGAGTACTTATGCATTTAATTCTTTCTCACTCATTACACATTTTGAGTTGTAGGATGATATCTTATTTGAAATGCTCTTGCAACTGTTCCGTCTACCATTTTATTTGGAGCATCAGTAAGTAATGCTAAACTTTGTTACATGGCCTTTAAAGTGTTTATTGAGGCGTTTCTCATGGACATTTTTTACTTTCTGCAGGACTATTAAAAACGAGCCTCTTGCTGAAGCAAAGGATCGGCCCCTCTTTATTGCTTCTGACTTGTTTAATCCTATAAATCTGTTCCATCTATTTCTGGCTGAGGTAATACCTTTGCAGAAAGGGAATCTAGCCACCACTTTTCTTGCTGTGCTCTAGTGAGTTCCTTGTTTCATTAGCATATTTGGTTGCAGACACAGTAAAAGGTTTCTGCATTGTACTTTCCTACAGATACACTATGATCATCAAGTTCTTCTTGACTATCTCATCTCAAAAGATACAGGATCCAGCTGCGCTGAATACCTCTTGAGGTTTATATTTGGAATTTCCTTTATCTTGCATATCTTCCCTTCTACTCTGTGAGGACCTCCAGTGTAGCCAAAGCATCAAGTTATAGATGTCATGGATCTTTCTTTAGTGAAGCTTCGTGCTGATTTAACTTCTCATTTTTCACTCTTGCTGTTTTGACTTCGCATTATTGCTGCCAGGTCACTACGGATTGTTTGCAATTCATGGAGCTTATTTATCAAATTTCCGGGAGTTGAAGAAGGTTTAAATCAATTATGTCCAAAGAGGCAACGAGTTTTAATAGACTCTACAGATTTGAAGGATGGCAGAATATCATCACTTGAGCAGTGTAATGAAGGTCATGCACATGGCAGAAAGGGCTACAAAAATTATAGACTGTCATTTGTAGCTGCTAGGGATTGTTTGGTTTCGTTGAGAACATCCATCAACAGACTTAACCAAAAGAA
>NC_026159.1:3290076-3328811 GCF_000512975.1 Sesamum indicum | reverse complement strand
GCGGTGAGCCATTGTCTGTTAGTATTTGTCTTTTGCAAATGCTCGTCTCAGTTTGTGCAGTTCAATGCTCTCATTTTCACAATACTGTCAAACTTCTTACCTATTGTAGATTGAAAATGTATCTTATTGGCTGACCGCTCTCATGAGTTTGCTACTGATTAGAGTCACCTGCAATTCCTATTGCTAAAATGTTTGGCCTCTTATTGCAGTTTGACGAGTTTCGAGGAGCTCTGCTTTAAGCAATGAACTTTGGAAAGCTCATTCAATCCATGGTCTTCAAGGTGCTTACATTACCGTTTCCTTTATGACGCATCTATAATCAAAACGACAGTTGATGGAGCACAAAGTAAATGAGGTAAAGTCTGGACTTCTTGACTCACTGAACAACCTTGCTTCATGATTCTTGTCGTGCTCATTACCTGCTCTATTAACAAAATTAAGAGAGTGCCTTGAAAAATTTTGCTTTGGAAAAATGATTTTTATAGAAAGAATTGAAAGTTGTAGCAAAACCAAAAATAGCTGTTGTTTGTAAAAACAGTGAAAACAGCTATAATCTAAATTCAGTAGTATTTGGGAAAAATTTCTTTTAAAACAAGCCTAATTTATTAAAGATCATTTTGCCCTCATAATTACAGAGATACTATTTTTTTTGCTTAATATTACACTTGTCATTTAATAATAATAATAATAATAATTTAATTTTTTGTCGAAAGATAATAAATTTTATTTCAATTAGCATATCTCGTATATTTAACTTTTTTACAAATATCTGTCATTTATATTATTAAAATACAGAACACTGTTAAAAAAAAATTGAATGTGTAATTGTTAATTCATATATAATAAATAAAGTTGGCATGATTGTAAAAATAATCCGAATGATGAAGAGAAGCTGGAGCAGATCAAATGGTTATGCACTTTCTCCAGATAAACACCAAGAATAATTAATTAGGGTTTGTTTACGAGAAATAGCTGTGAAACATTTCTGATTTGAACCCATTGATTCATTATGATTAGATTGCACGTGAACTCCATTTTGACAACATAATTCCTAGAAAAAAGAGAAAGCTTATTTTATTCCCATAAACAGACAGTAGGACATGAGTTGCACGAAAACGAAGCATTAATAGCCATAGACATCCGTAGTAAATTCTGGGAAAGCAGATTTAGTAGGAAGGAGTTAATTAAGCATAATAATCTGCAATAATCTCAAGCAGACACTGGCAGAGCTCTCTTGGCTTCGAGAGCATAGGCATGTGATCCGAATTCTCTATTTCTTTAACTTGGTCCACCCCACAGGTCTCGATCTGCCAGCGCTGGAACTTTAGGGGAATGGCCTGATCCTCTGGGCACACTATGAAAACCCTCTTCACTGACCCGTACCTTTCTTCTGAGAATGGACTCTTCTTCGCCAAATCATTAATAAACATACAGCATGGCCTTGCCAACATAATTCCTAATGCAACATCCTGCCACACACACACACCATCAGTATTCTATGTAATAATTAATATATGCTGTTTAGTAGAACAAAATATTAGGATTAAGGAAATTAAAGAGATTAATGTACCTCGGGAGAACAATTGTTGTAAAGTTTGGAGGCGGTGTACTTGGGGCCAAAGAACGCTGAAGTTAGATTCTCCTCCGGAGGACCGAAGGGTTTGAATTCAGCATCTAACCATTCATCTGCCGGCTTTGTCTCCACGGACTTCCAGTTAAAAAGAAAGATTAATTGATATGGAATTTTATCAAAGTAAGAGAATAAAATCATTTCGTACCTCATTTTCCTGCTCATCGTATTTAAACATGTCTTGATTCAATTAATTAATCAAATAAAGAAACAATTTCATACTTCATTTGGAATTCATGTATTCAATTTCCCGCTAATAACAACTACAAACTTGTTTTTGGGAAACAGAAAAAAAAAAGATGAAATGCATTTTCTTGCCAGAGTTTATCTCTACTTGCAAGAAAGGTGAGTTATGGCAAAAAATAAATAAATTGAAATCTCAAAAATTTAAAATGATACATGACCAAAACGTTAATCTATAAATTTAAAGGACAAAAATGAGTCAATAAGAACAGTAACTCAAATTTTAAAAGGTCATATGAGATGCATATGCATTTTTCCAGCAAGAAGCGTAAACTTCGGTGAAAGAAAAAGACCGAAATCGCGAAATATAAAAATATATATAATTAAGACGATATTCTAAAAACTTAAAGAACTAAAATATCGAGTAACTTAAAATTACGGAACTAAAAGAAGTATTTAAGTGGAAAAACAGAAAATCGAACAGCCACCAACCAAAGGCAGAAAAGTCAATACGTAGATACTTCGAAAAGATAAGTTCTGGACGCAAATTAGGTCTGGATTTCAATAATTGGTACACCATTATTGATGCCTTTTTCTTCGGTTTTCTTTCTACCTAAAAATGTTGTCAAATCACTTCAATTGATAGACCTTTCTGGAGTTTTGTGGATGCTTCTTCTTTTTCAAAAGATAATTATTTGCTGTCCAAAAAGAAATTATATTTTATAATTTTAGTTTTAATACTGTTTATTATTATATTAATAAATATAAATTTAAACACTAATTTAGTACATAAATATTTTTAAAATTAACAAATATATTCGAATTAAGCAAACAAACAAACAAAACATACTATTAAAAATAGACTATTTACTCATATTCGCGAAATTCAAACTCAAAATCTTTTGATTGCAATGCTTCATCCTTACTGTTCAGGTCAGGCCAATGTCTTTTTCTATATAGTTAGAATATGTCTCCAAACAATCTGATGTGACCTTTTTAACTCATACTTCTGCTATTAAATCACTGCTACAATAAAATTAAATAAGTTACTCATGGAGAAAATAAATACAAAATTAAGAAACTCAATCAAGAATTTTATATTAATAGTAGAATTAATGTATAATTAAGTGTACATATACTGTGTCTGATACTAAAGGTATACTTAGCTATACTTAGATCAAATATTTTACAAAATTTCCGATTTTATAAGATGCTTTAAAGTTTATAAAATATTAGATATTTTTTCAACAAATAAGTTGTTGAAATATATTGAATAAAATAAAAATAAGTTATAAACATATTACTATACTTAAAAGATACTGTAAACTCTTCATATATTTTAATTTTAAATTTATTTTCAGAAAAGACTTAATAAATATTATATAACATCTTATAAATCTTAAAATATTTTTAGAATGTCTTATCTCTTCCAAACCCATTCTTGGTATTCTTGTGAATTTTTTAAAACAATGTCAGATCCGATTTTCTCTTTTTTATGATGTTCACTAAATAAGATCATAGGAATACTAGGTCATAGGAATTGGGTTAGATTCAACAAAATCTGAAATAAAAAATCAAATACGAAATTGAAATAGCTTCTATAATTAAATACAAAAAAACGAAGTAGCTTGGGAAACAGTACCAGAAATTCAGGATTCACTATGATAAGATGTACCTGGTTCAAAACGTAGGATGGATCATGTTTGCAATCAGGCATCACAGCTGTTAAGAAAACAGCAACCTTAATCTTCTCAGGATACCTCTCCATCGCAAGGGCAATGTTCATTTCACCGAGACTGTGTCCGACCAGAACCACCTTCTCCTCCGGCGGAAGTGAGGCCATAAAATCCAATAGCGGCTGCGAGTAGTCCTCAAATGAGCGGAGCTCCTCCAGCTTCCTCGTGTCAATTCCGGAGGCGGCGAGATCAAAGGCCGTCACGCGGTGGCCGGCCGCCTCTAGCAGCGGCTTCAGCTTGTACCAACACCATGCCCCATGGCAGGCCCCATGTACTAGAACAATATGAACCTGTTTCTTCGCATCCGCCATTAGTAAGAAATTTTTCTGCAACTATAATTTGTGCATGGGACATCTTTACTTGTATGTATTTATAGCGCCAAGAGAAGTGGGAAATCATGATTGTGGTTGCTTCTGGAATCATTTTTCTTTTAAACTTTTATTTGTCGTGTTTGGTAAAAATAAATAGAGAAATTGCAAAATAAGTGGGTGTGTATTGAAAGTTGTACAAAAGTTTGAATTTGTTTTCGAAGACTAACAATGGAGGCACGCGATTCTCGCATACATAATTTTATGAGATACAATGTGAAAATTATTTATATTTTTGTAATTAATCAAAAAATTCAATACATATAAATAATAAAAGACCGTAGAATTCTAAGAAGTATAGTGAAAGTTTTTCCTAAATTAAATTCTTATTTTCACAATCCAATCTGTAGTTGTATTTGTGTCACCACGGATTCACCCTTCACAGCACCAACATGAATAGGGAAAATTAAAAATACATTGTATAATAATAAAAATATTAAGTAATACCTTGAGTTATGAATGAGAAAATATTGTAACTTTATAAAGTTTTTGCAATTTAGTTTTGTAACTTTAAAAATTTGATAATTTTCACCCTTTTCCAGTCAATTTGATTGGTCAACCTCCATATCTAGCAGGGGTCAACCACCACGCCTGCTCCTCTCTATTTTTTGGTCCTTGAGTGTCAGAACTAATTATTCCTCCACATTCCTGCAAAGGGTGAAGTACGACGGCGGAATATTATGGAGAATTAAGGTATTTTTCAAGTTAAGAATAATGGATTGGAGAATTTCATCCATATTTAAGATTAAGAAGTTTGTGTTGCTGAGGGAAGTTCAAGGCAGTCTATTGTCACAGAACTTGGGGGTAGTCGTTGTGCTGATTACTTGGTCTATTATGAGAAAAGCAGGTTTTTCACAAGTGGATGATTGAGGGTCTGATTGAGTTTTGTTCCAAATTTTATTCTACTTTTTATTCCATTTAATAATATATATAAGTTATGTGTGTGAGGATGATATGTCATATATTTATTTATTCTGTAAAAGATTTAATACAGCTAATGTATATCTGTAGAATAGAATAAGAAATGCAATAACTCTTACAACACAAAATCTGATCCGGTCCAGAATCAGCGGAATGATGAAGTGAAGCTGGAGCAGATCACATGGTTCTGTGCTTTTTTTTTTTTCCAGCTAAACTCCAATCATAATTAAGGGTTTGTCTACAAGAATTAGCTGTCAAATATTGCTAATCTTAATTAGACCCACGATTTGAACCGATCGATTCATTATGACTACTAGATTCGCACGTGGCTTCCATTTGACAACAAAATACTTAGTAAAAAAAAGACAAGAGTTTATTTTATTCCCACAAACAAACAGTAGCACATGAATTGCACGAACACGAAGCAGCAAAAGCCATAGACATCCGTAATAAATTCCAGAAAGTAATTAAGTAGAGGAAGGAATGAATTAAGCATAATAATGAGCAATAATCTCAAGTAGGCACTGGGAGAGCTCTTGTGGCTTTGAGAGCATAGGCATGTGATCAGAATTCTCGATTACTTTGACTTGGTCCGCTCCGCAGGTCTAGGGGAATGGCCTGATCCTCTGGGCACACTATGAAAACCCTCTTCACTGACCCATACCTTTCTTCTGTGAATGGACTCTGCTTCGCCCAATCATTGACAAACATACAGCATGGCCTTGCCAACATAATTCCTAGTGCAACATCCTCGGGAGAACAATGGTTGTACAGTTTGTTGGCGGTGAAATTGGGGCCAAAGAATGCTGAAGTTAGATTCTCCTCCGGGGGACCGAAGGGTTTGAATTCTGCGTCTAACCAATCATCATCTCCCTTTACCTCTATGGACTTCCAGTCAAAAACGAAGATGATTAGTTAATATGCACAGAACATGCGATTTTCTTGCAAGATTGGAGGAATTTATCCTCATTTTGGGATTTCAAAAAAATTTATAGGATCAAATTGCAAAAGTAAATTCATATGGACCTAAAATGTCAACCGTGTACTTATAAAACCGCAATTGTAATTTCCCCCTAATAACAACTACAAATTTGTTTTTGGAAAAAAATAAGTAAATATTTTTCACCAGAAACTTCACTTCTCATTATCAATTTTGAGAAGAAAAAAAAGATGAAAATTAACAACCATAACTCCAAATGTAGAAGAGTCAATATGTAGATATTTCCAAAAGATAAATGAACCGAATTCTATTTTCTTCCTAAAATTTGTCTAGTCAATTTAATTGATGGTCCATTTTCTGGAGTTTTCTGGATGTTTCTTCTTCTTTTTGAAAAGATAATATTTTTATATAATTCATTGCTACATTACCTATATACAAAATTAAATACTAATTCAATATATCAATATTTTTAATTAATTAATATATTCCACACAAAGAAGCAAACAATATATACAATTAAAGGTACGTAGAATATATAACAACATCCAAGCAAGGACTTGTTGACTTACATGTCTTTTTCCATTAAGTTAGAATACGTAAATGTTTAGAAAATTTGATGTGACCCTTTACCCACTACTGCTATTAAATTACTGCTATGATTAAATAAATCATTTGCCCAGAAAATAAATACAAAATTAAGAAACTTGAGCCACAAAGTTTTACATTTAATAGCAAAATTAATGTATAATTAAGTGTACACATATTGAAAATACTAGAGGGATATTTAGCTGCTTAGATAAAAGGTTTTACTAGCTTGTGTATTTTATAAGATGTTTGGAAATTTATAAATATTAAATATTTATTCTAAAAATAAGTGTTGAAATATATTGAATAAAATAAGTTATAAAACATATTACTTTCTATAAAAGATCCTGTGAACTCTTTGTATTTAATTTTAAATTTTATAAACATATTTTCAAAAAAGAATTATTAAATATTACATAACATTTATTAAATCTTGAAATATTTTTAGATCGTCTATATCTCATCCAAACCCATTCGTCTTCTTGTGAATTTTAAAACAATGTTAGATCCGAATTTTTTTCCCCCAATAAACAAGATCCTAGGAATATTAGGTCATAGAATTGGGTTAGATTCAACGAGATTTGAAATAAAAACCCAATTTGAAATTAAAATAGCCTGTAATAATTAAATACAAAAAACGAACTAGTTTGCGAAACAGCACCAGAAATTCAAGATTCATTATGATGAGATATACCTGTTTCAAAACGTAGGATGGATCATCGCCGCAATCAGGCATCACAGCTGTTAGGAAAACAGCAACCTTAATCTTCTCAGGGTACCTCTCCATCGCAAGTGCAATATTCATTCCACCGAGACTGTGCCCGAGCAGAAGCACCTTCTCCTCCGGCGGAAGTGAGGCCATAAAATCCAGTAGCGGCTGCGAGTAGTGCTCAAATGTGCGGAGCTCCTCCAGATTCCTCGTGTCAATTCCGGAGGCAGCGAGGTCAAAGGCCGACACGCGGTGGCCGGCCGCCTCTAGCAGCGGCTTCAGCTTGTACCAACACCAAGCCCCATGGCAGGCGCCATGTACTAGAACAATATGAACCTGTTGCTTTGCATCTGCCATTAGTAAGAAATTTTTGTTGCAGCGGCGGATGGTCAGTAAGAAATGTTTCAGCAATTATGATGTAGATGGGGCATCTTTAGTTGTGTATATATAGCGCCAATACAAGTGGGAAATCATGATTGAGGCTGCTTTGAGTCCACTTTTTTTTTTTTTTTTATAATAAGTCGTGTCTGGTAAAAGTAGAAAGAGAAAATTGAAAAATATGTAGTGGGAAAACCACATTATGTTTGCAATTGTTTTCAGATCTGAGAATAATTTGATATATGTTGTGGTGGTATCTTTTTATTTGCTTTCAGATGGGATGAAATATTATTTTAAGATAAATTATAATTTATCGTCTCTATTATTTTTGTTTTTATATTGTGTAAATATTAATAATTAAAGTAAAATATTATATTCCAAGATCGAGACAATCTTTAATGAATTACTTTACAAATCATAGGCATCAAGCATCAGCGTCTTCATCATACGCGGAGTTAGCTCATTGGATCCCTCACCTAATTTCCATTATAATATTTGCCTTCATTACTATATGGTGTGGCGCACTGGACGGTAGCTTTTATATTCCCGTAATGTATTCACATTTGTCCAAAAACGTGACAAATTTCGCTTGGTTGACTGCCATTTCTCCTCTTCTTTTTTAAAACGAATCGGATTGAGATTTTATATTCCCGAAACAAAAACTCACCAACCTGACGTAAGCCGTGACATGATGCTTGGTAAGGAAATGATGCAAGGAAAAAAGCAGTTCTGTTTTCATACCAAGTTTCATGTCAGGCGGGTCTCTGTTCTTATAGCAGCAAAGGCAAAGTGGTCCTCCTCGACCCTTATCCCGAATCAAATTGCCAATATTCATTCGTGGATGGAGATAACGAACCTTAAATGATGCAAAATAAAAGCTGGATGTATTTTTCAAGTGTTTGAGAAAATGTTGATGGTTTATGGTGTATTTGGTTTTCTTTTCATTTTTATTATTAACATTTTCAAAGAGATGAAAATATTAAATTATATGTTTTTCAACCATAGATTTATAGGTGTGAAAATTGAAAATTGAAAATTTATTTGAATTTTAGTTTTGTAATAGTCAATATATAGATATTGTCTATATATAATTTTTAAAATAAATTATTTTTTCAAAAGTACGGATGACAAGACATAAGTCTTCTCATGTATTTACTCTTCTCATAACAACACCCCCACCACCCGGCTCTCCCACTTACCCGTACACACTCTCTCTCCATCTCTCTCACTCTTTTTTTTCTTATAATTTTCTATTTGCTCTTTTGCTCAAGCTTCCATGCTAGATTGTGCCCTTTTAAAGCAATTGTCAGTTCTGGTCTATCTGGATCCCTTATTGCAGATTTCACACACAAACCTATTTGGTGACAAGTTAGCCGCCAGTGGTGGCGTTTACAAGCAAGCTTTAAAAGTCCTCGGAGAAGGCAGCACAACTATCACCGAGGCTATGATGTAGTTCCGGGCGGAAGAGGATGGATTCATTGACTTGGAAGAGTTCAACAAAATGTATAGCCACATGAGGACTTTGGTCATCCAGTCGGGACTTGGGTTCAAAGAGAGAAGAAGAAGCTATTTGGTTACTATTATTATGAAATGATGGTAATAAATGCGACGTGAAAGGGGGAATGAGTGTAGCTTATAGGTAGCAGAAATAGGAAAGATCATGCTGGAAATGGTATTTTCATAGTTGTTTGGACCTGCATTTCTAAAAAGAATGGGTCATTAGAGTGAGAATGGCCAAAACAAACAAACAAAATAGTTAGAATTTTGAAATTGGGGTTTGAGATGAAAAACAAATGCCCCATTAAAACTTCAAATAATTAATCATAATTTTTGGTGCGATTAGAGTTACGGATGTTTCATCCATTGTTTTGGTTGTCTTCGAAAGAAAAATCCAACACTTCACCACTTGCATTTGTGAGTGTGCATTGATCTAAGTGAAATTTCATCGTTTCAACCACTATCTAGACTGATCCCAATCAAATGTTGAGATCTCTCTAAGGTTACCTGAATAATGTAAGGATCATGAGAAAAAAAAAATCATTATGCATGTTGGGAAATCCCCAACTAAAATCCTTTAATACTTAAGTCAGTTTGAAATCAAGATAAAATAATTTAAACTGAAATATTTAATGCTAATGAACTGCAGTAAATGTGTCTTATCCTAAATGAAGCAATGAATGATTTATAGGATCAAATGTAACCACTTGCTCGATTAGAACATGTGCATTATACATACTATGGCGTATCCCGTGGTCTGTTACGGGAGAAACCAACTCATGAACACTGTAATGTACTACTATTATTTTTAGTTAATGAAATTTACATTCACCAAAAAAAAAAATGTACCCACTTGCTTGGTCCACTTGGCGCCATCTTCAACTAAGTGTAGTCAGATGATCGACATACTTGATTTTATGGTCACTCGATTGGGTCCTGATCGGGTTGTGTCGGGCGACACTACCTAAAATAATAAAAGGGCGCGGATCCTATGATACAAGTAGTATTTTTCTTTATGAAGAAAGATATTTGCTAACGCCACATCTTGCCAGACATCATTGTAATGTTTTTCGATTTTAATCATTTACATTATAGGCATGTAATATATATACATTATATGTGGAACAAACGGATGGATGTACCTCGGGAGGAGATTGTGGGTAAAGAATGGTGGAGATGTAGTTGGGGCCAAAGAGCAATAAAGTTAGATTCTCCTATGGGGAACTGAAGAGTGAACTCTGTCTAACCACTCTTCGGATGAAGTTCCCACTAACTACTTCGGATTGATCAAAAGGGAAGATATATCAATTAATATAAAGAATTTTTATGAAATTTAGAGATTAAAATGTGTTTTTGCATAAAAATAAGCTGATCCAAAGAGGTCTAATCAGCCGAAAAAAAGAAGAAAAAAACGAAGTGCAAGGGTACCCCCGAGCGGCCGACATCCCACACCCATAACGCTCCTACGAGGCCAAGGATGGCCCAATTTATAGTCTAGCTAGGCAGGCCCAGACAACTCAAGTAACCTTGGAAGAAGGAAGGAGGTCCAAGATATTCCCTGATTGGACCATGATTAAAGTCCGACAAAACATTCTGCCCAAAAAGGCCTACACATGGGTAGCCCACACTCTACTGTGGTATTTAGTTGGCCTAGGTTAAACAACCACTTTAGATCACATAGCCCTAGGAGTCCCACGTGAGCAAGGAGGGACTCCTCACAGCAAGGAGTTTTCCAAGATAAAAATGACTTCTATTAAAGCACTCCTAGCTACGGATAAAGTTGATTTATCCCTTATTGCAACCATCCGAACCAGTTTCCACAAAATTCTCGGGAGTGGGATACATCCCATACGGACGGGGGTGCTCCCTCTATAAGTACAGATCTAGTCCTACATATGGGGAACACCTCTCTCACACTCCTATCACTCTTTAAGCATTTTACAAGCAAATTATCATGTATTCTTGTTCTTTTCATCAATTTTAATCACCATATCTCGACTTTGAATCATATTTATTTATTTATTGATTTTATTTAATTTAAAATCAAATATTAATATGGACATTAAAGTGCTAAAACATTTTTTGCAGGTCCACCTTCAAAATCCACGTACGTTTCGGCCTAAACTTTGAACAAATTCCAGAAAATTTTACATGACCTTTTTAATCGGTACTACTGCTATTAAATTCCCGTTACACTAAAATTAAATAAGTCATTGGGGAAGAAAATAAATACAAAATTAAGAAACACCCGAAGTTTACAATGGAGAATTATGTATACTTAATTTGGCGAAATTAAACTGGGTAGCCGTCGCCTAAGGTAGATTTGGGCGATAGTGGAGGGAATTTTGGGTGATTGTCGTGTCCCGGCGGTTGCGCAGGGAAGATTTGGGTGACAGCGACTGTTTTCTGCCATCAACCAGATTTTTTTAAGTTTTTAATAAATTAAATAAAAAAATAAAAATAATTAAATTAAAAATTGAATATTTATATAAAAATGATAAATTTCTAAAATTTAAATTTAAATACTATTTATATTAAATAATGTAATTTATTTAATATATTCAACTAAATAATAATTTAAATTAATTAATAATGTATATTATAATTGAATAAAATTTATATTCATATAGATGTTTAAATTTGAGGATTGAATTATAGTATACTAATATTGTATTGCATTTTAATTTAATTTTTTAATTTACATTATATTAGAAAAAAATAATTTTGTATAGTATAATTTTCCAATTTTTTTATTTGTAAATTTTAATTTTAGTATATTAATATTTTATTGGGGGAGAATTGAAAAAAAGAAAATGACAAAACAACCTTCAAACTTTAAGAAATAAAAAGGATTCCCCATATATTATAAAAAATGGTATAATTGTCAATTTGAGTGTAAAATAGGGTAAAAGCATCAATAAATAAGACCATTTCACACTCATTGCACTAAAGTGTGTACTACTAGAAAAAATTTACTATTGTCTGTATATTTAATTGTTATGAACTAAAAATCATGATAAATGATCATTATTAATCAAGATTCAAGAAAATCAATGCAAAAACTTACTTTATTCATCATGAAAAAAATATTCGTCGTGGCTCTTAGTCATGGGCAAAATATTTGTCATAGTTTAGTTATAATAAATATTTTAGTCACCCTTGCAATAAAATATGGGTAATAAAAGTTGTGTGGTCGAGGTGAATAGCCTCAACTAGGCCATATTATGGGTTGGGTCTGGTTTATAAATTGACCTAATTGGGGTCCATTTAAAAGTCCAAAACTATCCCAAAATTAGATATAGACAAGTGGATAATTGAGAGTCAGATTGACTTGGCAAATTTTATTTTAATTTCTCTATTCAATATACGCACATTACATATCTAAGGATGGCATAATATTTATTTTGAAAAATAGTTTCAACACGTAACAATATAAATTGAATAAAGTAAAAGAAAGAAACAAGATTTGATCCGATCGAGAATCAGCGGAATGATGAAGTGAAGCTGGAGCAAATCACATGGTTATGTACTTTTTTCCAGTTAAACATCAAGAATTAATTAGGGTTTGTCTACAAGAATTAGGTGTCAAATATTGCTGATCTTAATTAAAAGTACGATTTGAACCGATTGATTCATTATGACTACTAGATTCGGATGTGGCTTCCATTTGACAAGACAACATAGTACTTGGAAAAGAAAAAGAGACAAGTTTATTTTATTCCCACAAACAAACAGTACCACATGAATTGGACGGACACGGAGCATTAATAGCCGTAGACATCCGTAGTAAATTCGAGAAAGAAATTAATTACCGAAAGCAGATTAAGTAGAGGAAGGAACGAATTAAGCGTAAAATCAGCAATAATCTGACCGAGACTTGGAGCAGATCACATATGGTTATGTTTTGTAGCTAAACCCCAAGGATTAAGTGTTTGTCCATAAGAATTAGCTCTCAAATATTATTGCTGACATCAGTACTAATTATGATATATAACGATTTGAATAGATTGATTGGACATGATTGGATTGTTGCGTGACTTTCAATTTGACAACATAATATTTAAAAAAGAGAATATTTATTTGAATTTATTCTCAAAATCTGACAGTAGTACATGAGTTGCACGAAGCAATGTCCACAGAGGACATCCATTATTTATCAAAAGCAATTTTAGTAGGAAAAATAATCAATATTTAAGCATAATAATCTGCAATAATCTCAAGTAGACTCTGGGAAAGGTCTTGGGGGCTTGAGATCATAACCATGTGATCAGAGGTGTCTATTTCCTTCACTTGGTCCGGTGCAAAGTTCTGAATTTCCCAGCGCTGAAACTCTATGGGAATGGCCTTATCCTGCAGGCACTGTATGAAAACCCTCTTCACGGATCCATACCCTTCTTTTGAGAATGGATTCCTGTTGGACAAATCTTGAAGAAATAGAGAGGTTGGCCTGACCAGCGTATTTGCTAATGCCACATCCTGCCACACATCATTGTAATATTTTTCGAATTTAATCATTAACATTACCAGCATGTCATATACATATACATTATATGTGGAACAAACATTCGAGATGTACCTCGGCAGGAGATAGTGGGTAAAGAATGGTGGCGATGTAGTTGGGGCCAAAAAGGAGTGAAGTTAGATTGTCCTCCGGGGGACCGAAAGATTTGAACTCAGTGTCTAGCCACTCTTCTGGTGTAATTCCCGCCAACACCTTCGGATTGATCAAAAGGGGAAGATATATAAATCGAATTTTATGAAATTTAGAGATTCAAATAATTTGTATATGTGTGTAAATAAATAAAAGACGGAATTCTTTTTCTAAATTTATCACCAGCTTAGCCTAATTGTAACAACCCAAATCATACTACAAACTTATTTTTGTACAATTTTTATTTTTTCCAAACAAAAAAATGCAAATCCGTAATTGGTACACCATTAATGCCTTTTATTGTTGATTTGATCTCAGTGTCGAGTGTCAAGTTAGTACAATTGATGGTCCCTCTTCAGGATATCTTCTTCTATCGAGTGGTGGTTATTATCTTTGTCCTAAATATCAAGTTTCAGAAAATTTGATGAGATCTTTCTAATCGGTACTACTGCTACTAAATTTCTGTTACACTAAAAATAGATAAGTTAATGAGGAAGAGAATAAATACATAAAACGTAAGAAAATTAATGTATTATTAATTGGGCAAAGTTAAATTGGGTAGGGTAGATTTGGGTGACGGCAGGGGAAATTTTTTCTGTAATCTATGTAATTTATTATATAGTTGTGTATTTTTTGAATGTCTTTTAATTTAGATGATAATTTACATAATAATGTCAATAATAACAATATTAGGCTAACATTTCAAATAATATTATTATTTACATAATATTATTAATAATCATAAAATTATCTTAATATTTCCTGTTGTGCTTAATAATCATAATTTACTTAATATTTACATAAAATTAATAATATATGTACTCTACATGTGTAAAGATTTATATTATTTGTTTCATACCAGAAATTCAAGATTTATTATTGAAAAGATTTACCTGTTCCGGAACGTAGGATGGTTTATTTGTGGTATCAGGCATTAGAGCTGTTAGGAAAACAGCAACCTTAATCTTCTCAGGGTACATGTCCATTGCAAAGGCCAGATTCATTCCACCGAGACTGTGACCCACCAGAAGCACCTTCTCCTCCGGCGGAATTGAGGCCATCAGGTCCAGTAGCGGCTGCGAGTAGTCGATAAATGTGCGGAGATCCTCCACATTTCTCCTGTCAATTCCGGAGGCGGCGAGGTCAAGGACCGTCACGCGGTGGCCGGCCGCCTCGAGCAGCGGCTGCAGCTTGTACCAACACCAAGCCCCATGGCAGAGGCCATGTACTAGAACAATATGAACCTGTTGCTCTGCATCTGCCATTAATAAGAAATGTTTGTGCAATTAAGTATAATGCACATGGGACATCTTTTGTTGTGTATATATAGTGCAAAAGACAAGTGACAAATAATGTTTGTGGCTGCTTTCAACTTTGAAAAATATTAGGTTGAATGAATTTAATTGATATGAGATTTTTTTTTGGAGTACATAATTTGGAGTGAGTAGAGATGTAATAATAATAGTTCATTCAATGTGCAAGACGTGAAAGTGAGTAAGCATTTGCAGAAAGCAGTGAGAAGTAAAAAATCTAAAGGGGATATTTTGTGTGAGTGAATTTGGCATCACTTTGAAAAACATCAAAAGCAGTTAGAATCATTCTCTAACTTGCACTCATTTTTTGCTTTTTTTAATCAAACAACCTAAAAATAACTTGTTTTTAGTTAAAAAGTTAGAAAAGAAATGGTTAATTTTAGTATTTTACAGACATTCTAAGAAAATTAATGACATCTACAATTTTATCAATGATGTCTTAATTTAACGGCTAAAGTTAGATTAAACAATTAAGTTTTGATACTTTTTTGTAAATAAATATTTAAAATTCATCATAAATTAGAATAATTGTTTAATATCTCATATTTTGGTAGTATTTTTTATATATATAAATATTTAATAAATGTATATGAATTTTATCGTTATAATTTCAATATCCACTAGAATAAAATGCATTTATTTTAAAATTAACCATATATAAGAATTGTTAGTCAATGTATCATATTTTCGTCTGAGATGATACTAAAATCTGGTATTTTGATTTATATTATCTAAGGGTAAATTAACCACTTAAATTTGGCATAATTACAAGTATCTCTTTGTTCTTTGAAAAATTACAAATACCCCTTTAAAATTGAAATAATTATGTAGTCCCCAAACGGTGAAGTAGACATTTTATTTTAGCCTTGCTAAATTTTTTTAGAAAATAAAAAAAGAAATAGCTCTCTCTAACCCTCTCTTGCACGCAAAAGGGAAGACAAAATTGCAGAACTCCACGTGTGCTTCACGTCCACGAATCCGTGTATCAACTCTCTCTTGCACGCAAAGTGAAGAAAAAATTGCAGAACTCCACGTGCTTCAAGTCCACAAATTCATGGATACAATAGTGCCGTGTAACGACTTTTATAATGATGAAATTAATAGTTTGGAATAATCTTTGAAATTCTATCGTTTCCGTTTCATGTTTCTCCAAGAAAACAAGGATTTTTTTTGCTGAGACATTTTCCTGACCCTCAAATGAAAAACAGAGAAAACGAAATTTGTAAATGTCGGCCAAATAATAAATGCAAAATAAAGGCGGTGGGGGTTTTTGCCTAACAAGGACAATGAAGGTTAGGTTTCAATTATGAATACCATTGATGTGTTCATTGTTGTGTCAAAATCTCTATGTAATAAGTGGACCAGTGATGAGACAGCAATCAAAATGGCCGAACAATTAGGCGATAAACAACAGCACTTTGTGTTGGTTCATGGTGCATGCCATGGCGCATGGTGCTGGTACAAAGTCATGACGAAGCTGAGATCGGATGGCCACCGCGTAACTGCCCTCGACATGGCGGCTGCTGGAGCTAATCCTAAACGTGTGGAAGAGCTGACGTCCATCTCTGATTACTACCAGCCGCTGATGGAGTTCATGATGGCTTTGGCCACGGATGAGAAGGTGGTTCTTGTAGGCCACAGCATGGGCGGAATTTGCATATCACTTGCCATGGAGAAGTTCCCAGAGAAAATTGCTCTTGCTGTTTTTGCCACAGCTTTCATGCCCGGTCCTGACTTCCCTGTCTCAACTGTTGTTGACGAGGTAAACATCATTAAAGTTGTGGTTGAGATCGATATAAATGTTAATGCCATTATCTTTATTTGTTCGGGGTACTTTTGTCATTCATCTTATATGAATATAGGCATAAATACATATGGACCTCTATGTTTTATAAATTACATCTAACACCTCTAAAGTTTGCTTTCATTTAACAAATAAGTCTCCCCTTTTAGTCAAAGTTCACTAAATTTATTGATAGTAACAAGAATGAAAATTGATATGTACCTTTGATTGAGTATTGTAGGTCAAATAATTTTTTTCGAACTAAATTATCTTTATAACGGTGAAAATATACCTCCTCATATGCATTAACGCATGAAAACATATGATTTTTTTTTGTTAGTATCAACAAATTTGACGAATTTTGACTAACGGAGGGACTAATTTGTTAGACGGAAATAGGTCTTAGAAGTGCTAGATGTAATTTCATATATCACACGGAGTTTACGTGTCATTACACCATACTTTAGGGAATGAGAATGTAATTATCCCATGAATATATGTCAAATTGTTTTTCATTTCTTTAATCTTCTACACTTTTTTTTCCAGAAAATTAATAATTATCAAGAAAGAAATATTTGTGCAATCATTTTGTATTTAATTTGGTAATGAATATGCATTTAATTTGTTTTCAGTTGGTGCAGAACTAAATTGATTTTGAGCCCTCCATATCTTTGACATATTATTATTAATTTTGGGAAATCCACAGTACCAGAGACACATTTGCCAACGGAGACGACAAACCTCCAACCTCCCTTCTCTTTGGTCCCAAGTACATGGCCTCACAATTATATCAACTTTCTCCTCCAGAGGTTAGCAATATTAATTATTCTATTGATTATTTAATTCATTGACAATTATCGTAGGAAAATATTATCACTTACAATAGTACGATTTTTAATCTCTATATTTTTTAAAATACAATAATTTATCCTCTTGTATTTTTTAAAATGAAGCAATTTACCCTGTCTAGGGAGGTAAATTGCATTAGAGGGCATATATTGCTTCATTTTAAAAAACACAGTGGAATAAACTTTTTATTTTTTTCATAGGAGGTAATTTGCTAATTTTGCAATATCATAGGGGGTAAATTGCATCAAACCCATTTTGAGTAACTACAAATTAATTAATGAGATGACATGAAATTAACATTTCACGCTTATCACGGAATTTTTTTTTTTTTTTTTGGGAAAATTAATTAATGAGATGACATGAAATTAACATTTCACGCTTATCACGGAATTTTTTTTTTTTTTTTTGGTGAGTGCTAACAATAAAAACTGAAACAGGATTTGAGTCTTGCAACCTTGTTGGTGAGACCAGTAGGCTTATTTGCTGAATTGTATTCGTCGACGGAATTAGTTGCTGTGTCGAAAGAGAAGTACGGTTTGGTTCGACGTGCTTATGTGGTGTGCGGACGAGATAATGTACTAAAGCAGGGTTTTCAGGAGTGGATGATTGAGAATAGTCCAACCGATGAGGTGGAGGTGATCTCCAGTGCAGATCACATGGTTATGTTTTCTAAAGCTCAAGAATTATGTGCCTGCTTGCTAGATTTAGCCGTCAAATATTGTTGAATGTTTGTTGATTAATATAGTACCTCAGTTGAGATCGATGGGCTCGTTATGAATACTTGTTATTGGTATTGTTATTATTCCATTTTTCTTTGGTATTAAGAAAAGAAATTCATCAGATAAACCAAAAAATTCATAATTAAATGTGTCGTAGATTTCTGTAAAATTGCGACATTGACAACTATAAGAATGTGAGATTGGAACACATTGGGGGTGGAGGTGTTGTTAGGTTAATTCTATTAAGGAAAAAATATCCACGAGTTAATGAAGAAATTTTTGTAATTAACAGTATCGGAGATATCTCTAAAATTGCGGCATTATAACTATAAGAATGTGAGATTGGAATATAATTGTAATAGTAGTTGGGAAAAATGCAATTTAGGAGGTTGTATTTTTTACTAATTTTCATAATTTAATTAGTAATTTAAAAAATTTGACAATTTTAATTCTTTTTTATCAAAATGGTTGAAAAATGACATGTGACTTGCACATGGCCTAATTAAATTAAAAATTCCGGCAGAAAGTGACTAAAATTGAATTTCAAAGCTACAAAACTAAATTGTTCACGACATTATATGCATTAACGAAATTTATACTTCTTTTTTTGAAAACTCTTAGTAATATGATTTACTTTATATATTGTTACATATATAATGAATATTCTCTTATTACTTTTGCAAATGAATTATTTTTTCACCTCAACTTCAATTTTGAGAACAATGTTTTATAACTTATATTTTATAACTTCTTAATATATACTAATGAGTACTGAAAATATACAATTTTAGTCCTGTAATATCGAGGGGTTGCCATTTTTTGTCATACGCAAATTAATTTTTCTAGTCTTATAACTTTACTTTTGTTAATTGTAGTTCTTTGTCGCTGGAATTCCCAATTTAATTAAGTTGCCTGCAATTTTCATCCAATTTAGCCGAAAAAGAATTAAGATTGTCAAAATTTAAAATTACAGCACTTAACTGCAAAAATAAATTATACAAGATAAAAGTGACCACCCTCTGAGTTACAAAATTAAAAGAATATAAGGCAGAAATTGCATTTAGTCCTATGTGATATGATAAAGAACAACACCAGGTACAATTTAGTACAATCATTCAGTTGAAAAATTTATGCCGGTCAAAATCCTGCCAAGGTTTTTTGGACAATAGAGGTGCTTCCAAGTATTCAGACAAGCAAATAAACTTGCACACAGTGTTTTTAAATCTGGACTAGACCGGCTAGTTAGACCAGGAGCCGGGCCCCAATGCCTATTCGAGTATGTGTATAAAATTTAGAATGATCAAACCGGTATGAATCGGTCAAAAATCGAAAAAATCGCCAAAATCAGCCAACTCGGCTTATATTTTTTTTTTAAAAAAAGAAAGATATAATGAAAAGAAGAACGTACTCAAATAATTTAAAATTATAATTTTGGTTTTCAAATTTTAATTTTTTTTGGCATTTTTGGTCATTTTGTTAACTTTTTCATTAAATTTAATGGAAATTTCATTTAAAGTGGAAAAAATTATTATTTTTTCTTTCATTTTGTGGTGTTTTTCAAGTTGTAAACCACTGCATCTATTTTTTCTATTTTTCTTCAAACTTCAAAAGAGAATAAACAAAAAAAAAAGTAGCTATTTTATAAAATTTATTGATAATTTTTTGTTAAGATTATATAAAAAATTTATTGCTTAATTTTTTTAATTTTTTCTCGTTTAAAGTTTGAAGAAAAATATGAAAAATGAGTGCATTGGATTACGACTTAAAAAAAAAACACACAATGGGAGGAAAATAATAATTCTTTTCATATTAAATAAAATTTTTCATTAAGTTTAACGAAAAAGTTAACAGAATGACAAATATTAGATTGCAATCCTAAATTATTTTAGGAGAAAAAATTTGTATTAATGACTATATTTGAAAGCTAAAAATGCATTTATCCCTATATGTATGTATATATATTAGTTTATTTAAACATATTTTATTTTTTATCTTAATTAATGAATGTAAATATGTTTTTATATTAATGCATATATATAATATAATTGGAGTCTATTTTTCTCAATGTGGTTCAATCCATCGAATTAGTGATTTAATAATCCAATAATTTTTTCGATTTTCAAAATATTCCCTGCACATGTTTTGGCAGACAAAGCGTGCAATGAGAAGCAAGACAAAATCCTTTTGACGATAATTATTACGGAGAGCTGAGAGCTGAGAGAGTTAGTTTATTTTGAAAAAAAACAAACAGTAGTACAGTACTTGCAATTATATATAGCCATTGACAAATCATGACAACCATAATTAATTCTGGGAATTGGAAAAGGCACAGTTTTAGTAGGAACTAGACATAATAGTTTGCAATAATCTCAAGTAGACATTGGGAAAGCTGTTGGGGCTTTGAGAGCATAGCCATGTGATCAGCGTTCTCTATTTCCTTCACTTGGTCCACTCCAATGGTCGCAACTAGCCAGCGCTGGAAATTCAGGGGAATGCCCATATCCTCCGGGCACACTATGTAAACCCTCTTCACTGATCCAAACCCTTCTTTTGAGAATGCACTCTTCTTTGACAAATCTTCAAGAAATAAAGAACTTGGCCTGACCAACATATTTGCTAATTCCACATCCTGCCAAACCACAGTTGTTGGTCGGTTGTAATAATTGACATGCATAGGATATTATATATGTGGACAAATGAATCGAATGTACCTGCGGAGAACACATGTTGTAAAGTTTGGAGGAGATGAAGTTGGGGCCGAAGAGCATTGATGTTAGGTTCTCCTCCCGGGGGCCATAGGGTTTGAACTCGGTGTCTAACCACTCATTAGCTGGAGTTCTCTCCAAGTACTTGGCATTACAAAGGAATATCAATTAAACAAGTATTTTTTGTGCGGTAATTTTCAAATCTTTTAATTTTATAAAGTAGCATTCTCGTCATGTATTTTTTTAATTTATGCAATTTCGGGTATTCTTTTGTCGTTACTTATCTCCACTTGTGAGAAGGGTAAACTTCGCTACATGACTTCTTCATTCAGTACATTCAAACTCAAGTACTAATTAAATACTGTTGTGTAATGGCTATATATCAATTGTTATTTCACAGACAAAAATTACTGCAAATATTAAATAGATGTGGTCAAATTTGAGTTTTTATATTGATTTTGTTTGATTGTGTGGATAGTAAGGATTATTTTATAATATGAGAAATAATATTTGCTTCTTTCTCTTTTTTGTAGTGAGAGTACTGTTAGGTTTATATGAAATAAGTTACAAAACACTGCATATTATTCTAAAAACATGTTGCTAAAATATTTGAATAATATAATATCTAGACTTATAAGATTTCGGTAATTATCATGATCATTTTATAATTAAAAGTGATCGAAATTGATGTATGTTGTTGAAAATTTAAAAATAAATTAAAATCCCATTACCTTTTTCAATATTTACTAGTTAAATTTTTACAAATTGAGTTAGCAAATATTTGATACAATATTTTTATAAAAAAATGGATGTGTTTGTTTTCATTTTCAGCTCATCTTTTTAATGAGCGAAACATAACAAATGTTGGATGAATTTTTTATGATATAATATATATATATATATATGGTTTGAAATGAACAGGGATTAGTCTGTAAAAAAATAAAATATAATATTAAAATATTTTATATTATTTTAAAAAATAAATTTAAATATATATACTATTTTATAACACATATTTATTTATATTTTTCTTATGCTATGCTCACAAAACAAAACACTCTAAAAATAAATTTAAACATTATGATGATGTTCTTGTATATTTGAAGACTATCTTAGATTCCTCTCAATTTTACTTGATCTGACGTCATTAAACAAGGTTCGACGACCATTCCCGTTCAGTCATAGAGTGCCGCGATGGATTTTCTTTTAGTCATAGAGTGCCGCGATTGAATTTCTTTTGTTGCTATATTTTTAGCAACGGAATCATAGTTTTAGAAATAAAATATCTCATTTCTGATACTTTAATGTTTTATAGTGATGCCTAATTGTTATGGTAAAAAAGAAATAATTGCGGTAAATAGTCATTAACTACAGCCACACAACAATTGTTGACGTAGTTTTTGCGAGTGTGTCTAAAATATTTGACATGACTAAAAACCAAACAAACACATTTGCTACGACTTAATGTGTTTGTAGCCATGACAAAAATAATATTCATAGTGAATAATCTAAAATTTTAAATCGATTTTCATATAATCATATTAATAACCATTAATTACTACGATTTTAATTTATAGTCAATAAAATTATAGACAACACTAAAATTTCTTCCATATTAATAAAGCTTTGAAATGATTTATTCATTACGTCCACGCAAATCAATTATTAAAGTTTATCTTCAATTAAGTACCAAAAATTAAGTGTTACCTGGTCCAAAACGTAAGATGGTGCATGAATGCTGTCAGGCATGAAAGCTGCTAGGAAAACAGCAACTTTAATCTTCTCAGGGTACATGTTCATCGTAAGGCCCAGATTTATTCCACCAAGACTGTGTCCGACCAGAACCACCTTCTCCTCCGGCGGAATTGAGGCCATCAGGTCCAATAGCGGCTGCGAGTAGTCGGCAAATGTCCGGAGCTCGTGCAGACTTCTCCTGTCAACGCCGGAGGCGGCAAGGTCAAGGGCCGTCACACGGTGGCCGGCCGCCTCGAGCAGCTTCTTCAGCTTGTACCAACACCATGCCCCGTGGCAGGCTCCATGGACTAGGATCACGTGGACTTGTTGCTTTGCTCCTACCATTAGTACGAAATTTTGGTGCAAGTAAATGCACAACCTTAATTATTGGTGTATATAGCGACAAGGAAAGCGAGAAAGTAATAGTCTTTATTTTGGCGTACTATTAGTTAATGTATAGCCAATAACAAGCTGCTTTCATCCAGGATTTGTTGTTAGATCCTCTATAATATTTTATCATAACTAAAGTTATGATTAACGTTGATCAATTATGATCAAAATTATTAATTAATTCAACAAATATATTCTGTTCATAAAGTAATTTATTTTGATCTTTTCAGGGGGGAAAGGAAAAAAGAAACGATTTGTTTAATTCAGAAATTTGTAAGTGTACTAATGGGGCTAGTTTGATTCGTCTTATAGGATTAGATATGATAAGATTATATGGGAAGGAAAATGGAAGGATAACTAATCTCATCATCCATAATATAGTGTTTGATTTAGCGTATTATATGTATGATATCTTATGTGATAATAAACTATGATGAGCTGAAGGAAAAATAATTAGTATGATTAAAAGTAAAAAGATGTTTAGAATATCAATTTTTTTTCCCGAGAGAAAGCGGCAAACTTTTATTACCAAAACTCATTTTAAGTTATTTTTATTTTAATATTGAAGCTTGTGAATAACTACCATCACAAAAATGCAATGTCGTAGGAAATAGGTATTGTCGACAATGGTTATGCAATCGTTGTTGGTCGTGGTATCTGCGACTGCGAGAGTGGCTAAAATATTTATAATGACTAAAAATCATGGTAAATAACTTTTTTTTTGTGTGGAAAATCTATGTTTTTGCATCGTTTTATTTAATGTTGTCAATAGAAAATATTTATCACAATTTTTTAGTCCATAACTATTAAAATTTTGTAGCCAATAGTAATTTTGTACAAAAGTTCAAAAAATCTCAATATTTAGTGAAATACAATTTTTAAAATAATAATCTTTGTGGAATGTTTTTTCTTTCTACATTCTTATTAAGCAGGAACCCAAAATAGGCATTAATAAAAAAAAAATAGAACAAAGGTTTAAATTTTTTAAAAAAAAATGTTATAAATGTAGTATGGCAAAAATTCTTCTTTTTCAAATTTAATAACTAAACTCAAATGCAAAAGTTAATAAAATTAAAGTATTATAACTTTATTATATTTATTATAATCGAAAGTACATTTTTCAAAATTGCATGTGATTCACGAGTAAGGGCATTAAGGGAAGAAACTTTTGAATCCCCCCATGGACTAATCGATAGAATAGTGTATCCAACCTCTTAGATGAGATGTGTACTATCCCATAAGTTAAGATTGTTAAGATTGGGTCTGGTATTAATACCGTCAAGTATTGTGAATTAAACGTGTGTTTATGCATGATAAATAATCTTATTATACCTTAACACGTGAATCAAATGGGGTCATGGTGTCAAACTGCAATTGCTACAATTGAGAGCCTATGAATAAGTTTGCGGTCATGAGTTCGAGTTCCACTAGGCGTGTGGGTATTGGTTCACTTGGTGTGAGTATGCATGTTTACTATAATTTATTTTATTATTTTTTATTGTATTAATATTTATTTAATTTATTAGAATATTAACATAATTATCACTTAAAAAATATTATGATAATAAAACTGTCAATGGGCGATGATTATCATAATAATTATCAATTATTTCATGAGTGGAATACCTTTGTCACTAAATCTCTTTATAAGATTCGATCACTGTAATAATTTGACTAATTGATATTCATTAATATTTATATTTTTGGACGCGAGAAAAAAATGTACCAATAATTATATATATGGGTATAATATAGGTTTCCAGCACATACTTTCCCATTCGATCAGGCACCTCAAAAATCCATCAGGATGTGCCAACATCAGCTAAGATTCTAGTTGGTTTGTAATGTAAAAATTCAAGATTTAATCACGTAAAAATTAATACATAAATTATTATGCATATACATCGTATTGCAAAAATAAGACGACCTTTTGTCATATTTATTATTATAATTAAAAATAAAAAAATTATAATAAATAGTAATTAACAACAATTGTGCACAGTGATTATCAACCGTAATTTTTACAAGCAAAATAAAAGTATGATTTACACATTGCGACAAATATGTTGATAATAACTAAAACTATTATATATATAAGGTGAATAGCGATTTACTCTCATGTGATATTGAAAATGAACACATTACCCTCCTATGAAAAAAATATAATAATTTATCCCCCTATCCTTTTTAAAATGAAGAAGCAATTTACCTCCAATAGGGAGATAAATTGCTTCATTTTAAAAATCATAGGGAGGTAAATTGTTGTATTTTAAAAAATACAGGAAAGCAAATCGCTATTTATTTTTTTATAAGAGGGTAATTTGCTCATTTGTTATATCACAAGGGGTTGCTTGCATTTTTTCCTATATATATATTAATTACATATGGTTAAGATTTAAAATTTTATATTAATTTATTTGATCATGGTTAATAAAAAATAAATAATTATAATTTTAAACTGCCATATTTTTTAATATAGGGACAAATTAAATTTTTTAATGTATGTGGTGTCTCGTGTACAAACCATCAAATGGAGGTCTCATCTCATTTGGTACGACGCTGTCTGGATACAAATAAATATTTTACTTATAAGAAAATGGACATTCTCTCATGAATTTATTATTTAAACTTGGGCAATACGGCAAAGGAAAAGATGCAGCAAAACTCAAAAACCAGCAAACTTAGCCATGTTTTTCTGCAATCTCGACCAGACACTTGCAGAGTGCATCTGGCTGAGTAAACATAGGCATGTGATCAGCACCTTTGATCTCCTTCACCTCCACCACTGGATTGTTTTCAATCTGCCATTTCTGGAAAGATGGGGGTATGGTTTTGTCCTCAGCTGCGATCACATAAACCCGAGGAACAGACCCGAATTTCTCATCTGAGAACTTATCCATTGTGGCTAAGTCTTCCATGAACAATGAGCCTGGCCTCACAGACAGGTGCCCTAGTGCTTGGTCCTCAAGAGGGGAGAGGTTGTAAAGGGACTCAGAGATGAACTTGGGTCCAACCACCAATGCTGTGATTGGGGGATCACCGTAGGTTGGGAACTGGGTGTCCATCCAGGCTTCTGGTGGAGTCCTCGCTAGATACTAATTTTCAAGAATTTCAAGCAAATAAAATTGTTATACATTTATATTGAGAAATTTTAATTCAGATCAAGTTTGATTGGACTTGAATCAATTATATAGTAAATATAATACATTCGTTGCATTATTAGTGAACAGTTCATGAAAATTGATCAATCACATCGCGAATGTATGAAATTTGCTCTGTGACCGTTTGATTCGATCGAATTTGATTTCAGTAAGATTTTTTTACTTATATTTTAATGAACATTTTTTACTAAAATGTACAAATATCCGCACAGCTGCATAATATATTTTTAAATGTAGAAATGAATTATGGTAATAATATCCGCGTGTTGTGTATGTAAAAATAAATGATGAGATGTTCACAGTATCTTAATTAACTGTTTCAGTTATGTTAATGTATATAAATAAGACACGAGTGCCGAAACTTCCTCTACATTATATTCACGTACCTCGTCAATAACATAGGAAGGCTTGTTTTTGGAATCAGGCATAAGCGCATTCAAGAAAACAGCAACAGAGATCTTCTCCGGGTATTTCTCCATGCCGTAGGCAGCTGCATATCCACCGCCGCTGTGTCCAATGAGTATCACCTTCTCTCCCTCCGGGACGGCCGCCAAAACCTCCAACAACGGCGTGGTGTAATCATGCAAAGACCGAACCTCTTCCAGCTTCTTCCCATTGTTACCTGCAGCCGCCAGGCTGACGGGGGTGAACTGGTACCCGGCAGCCTCGACGCGTGGCTTCAGCTTGTAGTACACCCAAGCCCCATGGCCGACGCCATGCACCGCTACGAAATGCTTTGACTTCGCCGCTGCAGCCATCCTCGTTCTAAACTTGTTTTGGGAGAATGGAATGGTACATTTCGCGGTCCTGTGCAGTGGCAGTTTTATAGTGATCATGTTCAGGGAGCTTATTGGGAGTCACTCTGACCACAACATCAAAGATAGAATTGTGTGCCATTGGTATAAGTGCAAATGTGCCTTTCTCGGCGGAATTTTTTAAAGGTTAACGTGGGACACGAGGTTCGGCATCGGAGTTCCTCACTGCCCACGAGGGCACTGAGCGATAACAGCAGTTTTAACATTTAGCACCCATGTTTACAGAATACAAGTAGAGAAGGACGATGAGTAGCCACAGACGTGACGTGTGTGGATTACATTGAAGCAGAAATTAAACGCTTGGACCGAGTAGTAGCTGCAAAAGCGTGACGTGTGTGGATTACATTGAAGCAGAAATTAAATCAGGTATCACAGTTTATCACTGCTGTCTGCTATGCTACTGCCAGTGCTGTCTGGCCTCTACTTGAGATATATTATTAATTTTTCTTCTCAAGAGCTGCAAGCACAAATTTGGAATTATCTTTCAGCAACGGATTATTCACGTAACTATGTTTGTCTTTATACTTGCGCAGATTCAACTTATTTCTGAATTTTATATGGCATCTCGCGCACCACGAGCACGGCATCCTCAGGTATAAACAAACACGAACCATTCGCCAGTCTCCACACCAATGGATTTCCTCACAATTGTTCTAGGATTATTGTTTACCCTCGTCTTGGTCCATGGCCTCCAAACGCTTTCCGCCAGGGCCAAAAAGCTTCCGCCGGGGCCGACGCCACTGCCCCTCATTGGCAGCCTCCACTTGCTTGGAGATCAGCCCCACCAATCCCTCGCCAAGCTTGCCAAGACCCATGGCCCCCTCATGTGCCTCCGCCTTGGCTTCATAAACACGGTGGTGGTTTCCTCCGCTGCCATGGCTAAGGAAGTCTTGCAAAAGCAGGATCTTGTTTTTTCCAGCCGGACTATCCCGGATGCCATCCATGCCCACGACCAGTTCAAGTACTCCGTCGTCTGGCTCCCCGTGGCGTCTAGGTGGCGCAGCCTCCGGAAAGTGTTGAACTCCAACATATTTTCTGGCAGCCGCCTCGATGCCAACCAGCACCTCAGATGTAGAAAGGTGCAGGAGCTCATCGCTTATTGCCGGAAAAATAGTCAGACAGGTGAACCGGTGGATGTCGGCCGCGCGGCTTTCCGGACGTCCTTGAATTTGCTGTCCAACACCATTTTCTCCAAGGATTTAACTGACCCTTTTTCGGATTCCGCGAAAGAATTCAAAGACCTCGTGTGGAACATCATGGTGGAGGCGGGCAAGCCCAACCTGGTGGATTTCTTTCCTATGCTTGAGAAGTTGGACCCACAAGGAATACGGCGACGCATGACTATTCATTTCGGGAAGGTGATTGATCTTTTCAGTGGTTTGATCAATGAAAGGTTGGAAAAAGGAAAGACTCAGAATGCTGGAAACAGTGATGTCATTGATATCCTCCTCGCCACCAGCAAAGAGAACCCCGAAGAGATTGACCGAGTTCACATCGAACGCATGTGCCTGGTTTGTCCTTAACCCAACGCAATCTTGTAAATATTTAATTTACTAGTCTCACACTTTCTTTAACAATTACAACCTGGTAAGATTAACTACTACAATTATGAAATAACGAATACAACAAAAGATTAAGGATACAGTATGAAAGTGGTCTTGTATTCTTATTATATTAACAATCTCGAGACAACATAAATTAAATGTGTCACTACTCTTAATTGTCACCGTTTATACTTAATGTAATTTTTATTACTACAGAGTTAGTGAGTACTTCCTGACATTATCATTTAATATATAGCCAACAATCTTTATTTCTTCCCCTAGTATGTCCTGCAGATCAAAAGTATTTCTTTAATTTGTGGATTTCTCAATCACTTGATCCTTCGACTTTGCGACAGGACCTATTTGTTGCTGGAACAGATACAACTTCGAGCACCCTAGAGTGGGCTATGGCGGAGGCGCTCAAGAATCCGGAGACCGTGAAGAAAGCCAAAGCTGAGCTTGAGGAAGTAATCGGGAAAGGCAAAGTATTAGACGAAGCAGACATCTCTCGCCTACCTTATCTGCGCTGCATGGTGAAGGAGACTCTCAGAATCCACCCGCCTGTGCCGTTCCTGATTCCACGCAGGGTGGACCAGGACGTGGAGGTGTGTGGCTACACAGTCCCCAAGAACTCGCAAGTGTTCGTGAACGCCTGGGCTATCGGCAGGGACCCCGACGTCTGGAAGGATCCCCTGGAATTCAAACCGGAGAGGTTCCTGGAATCTGAATTAGATATGAGGGGAAGAGATTTTGAGCTGATTCCATTCGGCGCCGGGAGGAGGATTTGCCCTGGATTGCCTCTCGCTGTCAGGATGGTGCCCGTCATGCTGGGATCGCTGTTGAATTCGTTTGATTGGAAGCTCGAGAATGGAATTGGACCCAAGGAGCTGGACATGGACGAGAAGTTTGGCATCACGTTGCAAAAGGCTCGTCCCCTTCGGGCTGTCCCCCTCCCACTCTAAAATTTCTGTATGTGTATCAGATGTCAAAATATTGATAAAGCCAGACAAGGAATAAAAATTTATCTTTGGTTTTGTTGGTTATATACGTTAAACCGTCATTTCATGTAAAAATTTAAATTATTAGACCTTACAACGTGAAATTTTTTATTTTATAAAAATAAGAGAAATGAGATTTAAACGCTTTTTGTTGACTAAATTTTAATATAATATAGATGACTACATTTAAAAGTTTAAATAAATATAAAAAAATTATTATTTAATATTAATATGTTAACATTGATTAGTTTCTTTCAAAGTCTCCATTCCATATGATTAGTTTCTTTCGATGTCTGCATCCCATATGGTTGAGGTGGTACTTTGCCATGCAGTGAAGGTACTGTGACAGGTTTCAACTGATTGTCGATGCCGCCACATATTCGACGAGGAAATATCATGCCAATTACCGGATTATATTTTAAATGCATTTTTGTCCTATAATATAGGTTATTAGCATTTACTTTTTAAAATTTTTTAAATTAGTATTTTGATTTTTTATATTTTTTCAACTTTTGTAACTTTTTTGTCGGAGTTCATCTTTTTCGCTGAAAAAATACATATTAATCTCATGCGAACTCGTAAAATTGGGGCTCATTTTTATCAATATATTTGTCCTTTAACTTTATAAGACAATATTTTAGTTCTGTATTTTCTTTAAGTTTTACGACTTTAATTATTTTTTCGAACAATAAAAAAATATTTACTTTGCCTTTGACTTGTGCATTTTGACTTTTCCTTTACACTTAATGCGGCAAAGGAAGCCTTAGACTGAAACGAACCTTATCCAGAGCGAGGGGGTGCCCATCCCTAAGACTCGGCCGTCCTACACTTTGCTTTTCTTTTCATTTTTCGTTGCTGATGATGAGAGAGCCCACAATGATCATTGTGGTCCTTCCTCACACTCAAATTTATTGCTATTGCATTGCCTTAAATACAATTCCACACTACTAATTATTTTGGTCTAATAATTGAAGTTGAATATTATAATTTAAATATTTAATAAAATTAAACGTATATTCTGAATTATATTTATTCTCATCTAATCAACTCTTTATTTTTTAAGATAGTATGCCAATTATAAAAATTTTGACATTGTGGTGGGGTGGCATTGTGCTTTTCTATGAATGTAAATAATCTTAATATGTAGCATATTTAACATACAACTACCCAGTTCCAAATTCCAAGGCTTTTTTTGTCCTCGTTCAGCAGTGGGTTTGGCTTCTACACTGTTCCATGAATTAATTGACATGTACAAAAATTAGATTCAACTTTCAATATGTGTATTAAATACAGAACCGAAAATGTAGTCTATAATATTTATTACAAGATTTTCAATAGTTGCAGTGTGGAATAGCTGCATATTTGAAGACCCCGTGAACTTACAACAATCTAAGTAGATAGAAAAAGAGTGCGAATCCTAACCTCCATCTTTCGTCTACAAATATATATAATAATATTAGGACACTCTTGTTCAATACTTAATTATAAAGAGATCTGGCCTATCTTTCTGATGTGCTATTACTAACCTTACCTGCCTAGCTCCCCTCAAAAAAAGGAACTACCTTGCTTCAGCACACTATTCGGAAAACAGCCTCAAATTGAGCTTTTAGCTATATAAACGTTGCCCTAACAAGTGGGAAAAGAGATGGGTGGTATCGAACGTTTATTAGTTTTGAAAGATGAATGTTAAAATTTAGTTAAATTTTAATTGCCTAGTACTCCAAAAATTGTAGCAATAACATAATAACTAAAGATAACTATACTCTCTTTTTTCGAAGTTTGGTGTAATTACATAAATATTTCCTGTGGTTTGAAAAATTATATCTAGCACCCTTGAGGTTTGATTCCGTCTAACAAATAAGTCCCTCAATTAATCAAAATTCACTAAATTTGTTGATATTAACAGAAAAACTAAATGAAAATTGATATTTACCCTCAATTGGCTTATTATTTTTTTGTCAACATCAACAAATTCGATGAATTTTGTCTAACGAACTTACTTATTTGTTAGATGGAAGCAAAATTAAAGAGTGTTAAATATAATTTCTCAAATCATAGAGGGATTAATTGTAATTGCATCAAATCTCAATAGAAGGAAATGTAAATATCCTAATAATTACTATAACTTTTAATTCGTAGGAAAAGAAAAGCGATTATTGTTGCAGTAGCATAAAGGTAACAAGGTTACAATTATTACATCAATAAGTTTTGTGGCAGTGATTTTACTTTTCAGCCAACTCCGTCAAGCAAGAGCAGAGCTCCTGAGGTTTGGCGAGCATGATCATATGACCAGCCCCGGAGATGGAGACCACATTTTCCGGCGGGCTCTTCTCAATGATATACCTCTGGAATTCTTCCTCCATCACCTCGTCCTCCTCGCATATTACATAGCAACGTTTTACTGCCCCATATCTCTCTTCGGACAGCAAACATGTCTTGCTCAGCTCCTCCAAGAAAATCAAGCTCGGCCGCACCAGCGTCTTCGCTAGTTCCAGGTCCTGAAAAGACAATGGCCATTGAATAAATTGTCGTGATTTTGATTGTGAAAGAGTAGTGAGTTGTAGTAAGCAGGGAATGAACGACCTCTGAGGGGCAGTTTGCGTACATCTTGGCCGCCATGTATTCCGGCCCGAATGCAGCTGAAATTGGCAGGTTTTGGGAGATTTGATCAAATGTAATCTCACAGTCCATGAGTGAATTTGTCGAGCACCTCTTCAAGAACTGCTTTTTCAAGCAAATTGTTATAATTTGAGGACAAGGTAAATAAGATATATTTTCTGTTTGTTACAAAATTTTTAATCAAGTATGAAAATCAGACGTCAAATTGCGTGGATGAAGATCAAAAGAGGATTATATTTGTTTTTTTCCCAAAATGTTAAAAATTATTTTCAAACTTTATTTTTAATTTAAGAAACTTTACACCTATTTTGATTTTCAAAGAAAAGTAATTTGGGCTTAACCATTCTAGTTAATCTCATATTATCTTATAAAATACTGTATATTATACCACTAGGGCTGGAGCCCCCTGGAAAACCCTAATCAAATTGGCAGACATATATATAACACCTTCACTTCAGCTTCAGAAAAACAGATTTCTTGATTTTTCCTTTGAGCCTAGAACTCTAACAAACATCGCAACATACTGGGTAAATTACACTTTTGGTCCTTTCACTTTGGATCAGAATTGATTTTGGTTCCTAAATTTTTCAAAGCATGATGTTGGTCTCTAATATTTACAAATTGTTACTATTTTGATTCTCATTCTTTTTAAGATATGATTTTAATCCCTAATCTTTACAACTTATTGCGATTGTGGTTCATCCGGTTCGCTTCCTAGCTTAACATCTTTAAATCCAATTTTAATGGTCAGACCACAAATTGTAATATTTTGTAAAGATTAGAGACCAACATCGTATTTCGAAAAACTTAAGAACCAAAATTGATTTTGACCTAACATACAAGACTTTAGGAACATTAACATATATAGTACCAAATCTTCAAGCACATAGGACTAATTAATACTGATCCAAATCGGAGACTGAATTTGAAGGTTTAGAACAAACATGATGATCATCAACATTCAGACAAACCTCTTGAATGAGAGTTGCCGGCGGGTCCGCACAATTAGGCATGTAGGCTGAGACAAAAACCGCAACTTATATCTTTCCAGGGAAATTCTCCATGGCCAGAGAAATGGGGATGCCACCATAACTGTGACCAACCAATATCACTGTCTGATCATCAGCAAGAGCAGCCAAGAAATCCAGCAACGGCTGGATGTAGTCGGAGATGGAAGAAATCTGGTGGAGCCGCTTGGGGTGGATCCCCCAACCCCCCAGGTCCAAGGCAGTGACCCTATGACCCTGTAACTTGAGCATGGGTACAATTTTGTACCAGCACCAGGCTCCATGGCTGAGCCCGTGTACTAGAACGAAGTGCTTCTTTGCACTGTTCTCTACCATTTCTTATAAGATGTTTATGAAGGAAGTCAAAGGAGTTTGGTTTTTCCCATGTCATTTGTAGTTCTACTGGACATTCCCATGTGCATAGCATGTGAACAGGAATATGCACTTAAAAACTGCAAATTGAATTTTTTTATTATATTTTTTATTTTGTTTCATATATATGTAACATATGAACAAAAAAATTGCTTAGATAAAATTTCTAGTTTCAAATAGTTGACTTCAAATGGATTTGGAAGATAAAACAGAGATCTCATCGGTCTATCCACCGCAATACAGCTTGTACAGTCGTCAATTAGTTGGCTTACCATTCCATTATTTGTTTTGTGGTGAAGGTCAAAGGCTGGGTTTTCCAACTGACACGAGCGAACCCATGATTCCTCTTAGTAATAGAGGTTGCTTGAGCTGCTCCTGATGTTGGGATTGGATCTCATCCAGAAAAATATGATGTAGACTTTATACCTGTCGTATATATATAAAATAAAATAGAAGTGCAATATAAAATTCAATCCACCTAAAATGATGGTATTTGTAAAATACTGAAAATAAGTATTTTTGAATTACTTAAATTGAATTAATTTAAGTTAAAAATTGTGATCAATTTCCTACCAAGTTTATGTACTACTGCTCCCAGTAGAGGACGTTGAACTTTATTAGTGAACCATGAGGCCTGTTTTATTTTGAAGGACAAACATATCTGCATCACTCACTCCCACCAATGGATCTGAACGGAGGATGCAATATCAGGGGCAAAAAACATAAACAATACGGAAATCTGTAAATACTGCCCATTATTAATTGGTTAGAAAAGAAAGGAATGGACATTCTTTCCTAGTGTTAACTAAATAAGTGAGCACCCACTTCTCAGTACCACATCTACTTTAAGTGTAATAAAGTTAAACAAGTTAAAAGCAAATTGTCGCTCAGATTCTAATCTCTTAGAACAAAAGTTGTCCAAGAATTAAACAAGTGAAAGGTTAAAGCTTGCGACCTGATTTTTCTTGTTAGGATGCTTCTCTACCCTATCTATGCATTGATCAATCTTCTCATCTATTTTCCTCTGCAAGTTCCGCATCACCACATTGCACCTGCATAAATAGATACCAAAGGAAGTTGAGGAGTGAAATAAGACCAAATCAAAAACACATTTCAAATAGCCATGGGCGAAAGACATTGATCATTGAGGAAAAACACGTAGAAATACTCGTCTAGTTGGATGTCGCGGCCAAAGCAATATGCATTTCTAACAAAAAACTGGCCAGCACAATTATTAAGTAAAAGTGGGAGATTGCATTACCATAAGAAAGGAGACGAAAATATGAATTTTTTTAATGAGTACAGGACTAAACAACAGATCAAATACAGCTTCCAAACCATCCTAAGACCTTACTGAAAATAAGTAATTTCTATGTATCATATCCTCGACAGTGGTTTAGGAAATTACTCACATATGTGATCTCAAAAAGCTCCAAATCAATCTTTCAGGCGCACTAGCCCTAAAACTCTTTGGAACAAAATTGTGTGCAGAATGCTGCAAACAAATCCTTGCTCCTTTAGCAATTCATAAGAACCAGCCCCCATTCTAACTATATGCAACTCAATAGGATTGGCAAAAGAATCTCAAACTTTTTTACACAATGTGAATCCCCAAAGTGGCTCATAAGAGAAATTAAGAGTACTTGTACAACAAATATGACTCTGTTCTGAAAAACCTATCAATGTTAACATCAAAACCTCATGATTAAGACTAAAAATCTTATTGCAAAAGAGAACCAAAATCTATGCAAGCAATTCATCACTGCAAAGCTCTCTTCAATTACTCGACCTAGTTACCATCAAAATCAAGGAATCGTCACTAAGAAAACAGTAAATAGAAAGGGGGAAAAGAAAAAGAGAGGAGGATACAGGAAAACTTACATCGGAGAACTTCACGTATCTCCAAGTGCTCAACTTCCTAATTTAGTACGTCAGATCAATAATTTCCACATAAGAACTCCGATTAACCGTATAGATGCAAGCTTTTTTCGTGAAGAGAGAGGAGACTTAGTTTTTTGAGTTGGAGAATTTCGCAGCTCATTGCGATTTGTCGTCAGCGCAAAATCGGGGAGGAGTTTTATCGGTGAGAAGCAAAACGAAAAAGTAGTGTGACCAAAGGTAGCGTAAACGGTTGAACTCCTCAAATATACATATCCTCCACAGCTGAAAATCGGAGTGATCTATACATAACATTCTCTCCTTTGGGTAAACACATATTTACAAACTATGAATACTAATCATGATTACTATGCAAATTAGAACTCATTAGCAACACAACACTTCAAAAAAATTAAAAGTAACACAACAACGTTGTTCAAACTTCAAAGTCCTGATGTGCAATGAAGTGTCCCATTGGACATGGGCTTCGACCCATTAATGAATATTGTGGAGAGCAATTAATTAAAAGAAGGAAAAGGCACTGTTCCCATCCCAAATGGGCCAGGATCCTAAGACAGCTACGGCATAAGCCCAGCAAGAAATGGTAGCATATAAATCCACAAAATCCTGTCCAAAATTGGACAATATTTGATGTGGCGAATGATGCCATCTACATAGCTTTATACCTAGACGTTGAATCATACATGAGTGGATACAAATTTACAAAAACAATATCGAACGAATTTTCCATTTTTGATTTAGGGATGAGTGGAGTATCATAATTAAGAAATGAACTGTAAATTTACTGTATGGTCATGTAAATATAGGAATAGGACCCGAAGAAGTAATAATGAGGAAGAAGACAACCGAGAAAAGTAGAATTCTGGGAAAGAATGTCTGGTTATAGATTAAGACAAAAGCCGTTTTCAAATCCGATGAGCAGGATTATTAGCTGGGACAAAGACTTGAAATCGGAGTAGCAGAGAATACACGTTTGCCTACACTATCAATCACGAACAACTTGTTCGTCCACTTTCTCAACACCTAACAGAAAAAAACAAATTCCTAAAGCAGCATAATCATGATGATTAGCTCACAAGTGGAAATCCTGCTCAATTTAAATAATAAATCAAGATGACCCCACATCCCATTCATTAATTCTTCTCATATAAGCAACGATTCACGACATTGTACAAAATTCTTTATGTCCAATCAATATATGGGACCAACTCTCTCTCTCTCTCTATATATATATATATACATATAATCATAAATTTTTAATATTTTGATTTATGTGTGCATAGATGTTGTACTGACTAATTGGGTGTAATATTTATTAACATACATCATAAGTTTTTTATTATTTTGAGATATGTACCGATAGATTTTATACTAAATATATTAACACAATCGTTATTTTTATTGTTTTGAGATATGCGTTGGTGGTGTTGCATTGATTGCTCATGCACTAGCTAGGTTCAACATTCATATTGCATCATGAGATGATTGATCTGCACAAAACCCAATTCCACAGCTAAGACTATGATTTAATTCTTATTACAATCAAGTATATATATATATATATATATGAGCTAATTATAATAAATTACACTTATTGCGAGACGGGCAATTAACTCTTTCTCTCTTTCGTCCCCAATAGAATTAGTTATATTTTTTTTGTGAAAATTGAAAAAAAAAAAAAAGAGTTGATAAAGTTTGTAGAATGGGCGTGCATAATGTGATCTGGATTAGAAGCAAAGTAAGTGAATTATTTAATATATATAGAGGGTTAGGAGAATGAATAAATGATGGTATATATGCAGTGTACGTGATGAGTCTTTGTCTTCGGACAGCATGACCCCCTGTTGTCACTCTCTTTTAGAGAGGAATGTTATAGCTTTCTACCACTAAGGTTTGTCTTCCGAATGTTGTTGCCAATTAACTTGTGAACCTATCACATTTGTAGAATTTTCAGAAAAAAAAAAAATAATCTTCTGCTCGTCCTTATCTTGGACAATCTCAATTTTCACAACCGACAACGTTTTCCGGATTTGATAGGACAAAAAACATATACATTTTTACATATTTTTTTTTTTACTTGACGCGAAGCAAATAATAATATATAATATCAATGACTTGTTAAAATAGAATAAAATAAATTTCAAACGTATATTATACTTTACTATAATGTCTTTCTCAGATTAATTTTTCTCAAAACAAAGTTTGACAAACCATCCAAACGAGATCCAAATACTGTTGATTATTAATTAGCCTAGCATCGAGTACGAAATTATGAAGAGTGGGTTTTTTTTTTTTTAATTCATCGATAATTTTAAATCAATTAGCATACAATTATCACTATAGTTATCATTACGTAATATGTTTATATTTTTAAATCAATCAACAAATTTAAAATGACAACAAAATAACATACTACTATTAAAAATAGATCAATTGTATATACACATTAAATTTAAACTTACAACTTTTTAATTATGAGATCTCAATTTTACTATTCAAGCAACAAATCGTTGGTATGGAGGGTGGTTTGGGATGTCCAAAATTCCAAACTTGTGAGTTGCTTTAGTGGAATGAAGGCCAGGCCACATGCAACACTTGCCCAAAACGCATGATCTAATGGTGTTCCTGCTCCTAGAATCTTGTCTTCATCTTGCTGATTTAAACTTTGGTCTTCGTGGTCGGTTTGTTAGTTGATTTAAGGATGTGTATGCTACGTTGGTTGAACTTTAATTCCTTGTTGGTCTTGTTAATTTGGGAATGTTATAGGGTCTAATTTGACACATTATCTTTAGGATCAGTCTTGAAATTATACACGTACCCCTAAAGAATTTCAACAACATTACATAAATTACTCACAGTTTTTTACTATTAAAAATAATTTTTATAATTATGTAAAAAATAAAAATAATTTATATAAATAAATTCGAAAGTGTAAGTATAAGTATTCTAAAATAATAAGACTTGGAGAAAAAATATAAAAAGTAATCAAAATCCAACCCATTTGAGTGAAAATATATTTATAGTTATAGTGATTAAAAAGAAAGACGGAATTGGAGAGAGAAAGAATTATTGACCGAATAATTATGCAAGCGCATATATCGGACCGTACCCCACTTTCATTCTGATTTGAAAGTGAAAAAAGCAGAGTGAGGGGCTGATGAATTGGCGACGCACCCAAGAAAAAGATTAATTGCCGCTTAAAGGGAGACAATACTACCCCCCCCCCAAC
>NC_026159.1:3244820-3290060 GCF_000512975.1 Sesamum indicum | reverse complement strand
TCCAATCCTTCTCCCTCTTACTTCTCTGCCTCACGCACACGTCATACTTACATTTTTTTTAAAAAAAAATTATGATTATTATCATGCTGATTTATAATATAAATTTATATGTATTGTCTGATTACTCAAGCGGGGAAAAAAAAAAAAGAAAAACGTCTAAAAGTTGATGGTATTCACAAACTGTTCCTTAAAAATGTGGTAGTTATAGGACTCGATTGTCTACGTTGTTTTTGTGTGTGCTGAAAAGACGATACACATAATTTGAAGTGGGATTTGGAAAAACAAGTTCCAATTATGCACATTCCTTACACTCTCAACATTAATTATGACCATAAAAGGAATATCTCTGTCACTACTACTCTCAGTCTCTCAGTATATAATTCATATGTCTTTTGCCTTTTCTGTGGATGACGCCCTTTGTTTTCATTAACAACAGCACTCGTTCAATAACATGCATCAACACTTAGGAAGGCCGGTAATGATTCGTGTCGGATGGAATATATTATTATTATTATTCAAATTTGTTAGAATTGTTGTTGAGTTTTAAATCATTTTGAATTTAATTTGACTATTGATGTAACTAAATTTAAATGAATTTTAATTGAATTAAATATGAGTTGGTTGAACTTCAAATATTATATTTTTTTAAGTACATTTTGTTATTTTTGCATCGACTGAATCGAGTTCGAAAATTATCGAACAAAAAAGATTATTCAAATTTGAGTTTTAAACTTAACAATCGAAGCTCAAACGGACTTTTATCAATCGATTTCAATCAAGTATTAAATAGTCTGATTTATTTTTCAGCCCTATCATGAACACTGTTCTAGAAAAGTCTGCATTACTTTTAATTTTAAAGTTATCACTAATTAAATATATTATATATATTAACCCATTATATAATATACAAACAATTTAATTATAATTAATAATTATTATTATTAAAATTTTAGTTCATAAATAAAAACATGGAAAATACAAATAATTCCCTATGATATTGTAAATTAGTAAATTACTCCCTTATAAAAAAATTAAATTTTTCTCCATGTATTTTTTAAAATACAACAATTTACCCTCGATTTTTTTAAAAATAAATTAATTTACCTCCAAAAATAAATTGCTTTATTTTTAAAAGTACAGATAGATAAATTGCTATATTTTTTTTATAAAAAAATAATTTACTTATTTTTAATATTATATGAGGGTAAATTGCTATTTACCCTCAATAAAATTATAGTCAATATTAAATTTTTATTCTAGTGATAAAAACAAGGAAAGAAGATCAGAAAATTATACATGTCCGGGCTGAAAGCGACCGAAGGGAGCGGGTGTATGTTTTTCTGCGTTGCCGCATGCAAGAACGCCAGCTGATCACAAGTAAAGGTGAAGAAGAAGAAGGGGAGGAGGAGGAGTAGGAGAATTAGAGAGCCCGCGAATCGAGGAGATGAGCACTATTGTCTTGACGTGGACAATACCATCTGCCCGGGGCTGCCCGGCCACCACCAATCTAACGTCGTTGTCTATCCCCACCACCACCCACCATAAAAAACCCTAATAATACGTTCAAAAAGTCACTGAATCAAGAGGCTCATCTCACTCCTGGTTATCAGAGCAATTAAATGGAAAAGGAGGATCTCCGCCTCTGGAGCTCCGGACGGCACGCGCGGTCAGGTCTTGCTCAGGTGTACGTTCGTACGCTAGCTGTGTATCCATCCATCTCTTGGTTTTGTACAAATTCAAAGTAGCGTGTGTACTATAGTGTGTACCATGCAAGAGAAACACAAATCTTATTATATGTATATATATTTTTATATAAATAAACGTCCCACCGTGATTGTAAATAAGAAGTTTGAGTGACTTAAAAATCTGGTACTCACCGAGGTGTCTTTTTAATGTAAACCGGTAAATATTATACAAAAATAAAACGAACAATACCTCGTGTAAAAAGACCGATAGAATAACAAGTAATATTATATTAATAAATAAAGTAACAAATTATGGATAATTGTGGGTGGTGGAGATTGAGATTGAGAGTGTGTGTGTCTGTCTATTTGTGGACCGGAGTCTTATAATTGAACTGTCACTAACAGAGAAGGAAATAAAACAGGCATGGGTTTTTGGCTGTGCTCTCGTCTTTTTCTTTGCTCCCTTTCTTCGTTCATTTTTCGTTTTCACCCTTTCGCTCTCTCCTCCCACACACTCCTCATATCTCTTCCACTTTCTACATTTAGAGCAGCGCTACACATTAATTTGATCTGCAACAATTGTAATTTTAGTACTGTAAATTACACAAAGGTGCTAGTTTTAGTTAGTAATACTATCAATCCATTTTGATAATTTTATTATGTGGTTTTAAAAAATTTGTACATCAATAACAAAAATGATTGAAATCTGTTAAAATGGCTGAAAAAGTTCACCTGACCAGTTTCATTGAGTGCGCTCTCCAGCCATTCTAACAAATTCTGGTCAATTTTTGTTGTTAATGTGCAAAATTTTTAGAATTACAAGAAAAAATTTGTTAAAATAGATTATATCGGATTAAAATTGCCACCCTCGTACTTACAGGGGTATAATGACAATTTTCTTCTAATTTGATTTGGTTAATTATTTTTTATCTCCCAATGTCAATTTCCTCACATCACAAATTAATTGATTTGAGTAAACTAAATTCTTTTTTCTTGTAAATTAGTTCTTCTTTTTACATTTCATATAATAATTTTTTTTTAAATACACAAACCATATGAATGATATATATATATATACATACACGTAATAAGAATATATTAAATTAAAATTTAAATGCAATGTTATTTTTTTTAAAAAGATTCGAATTGATCAAAATTATGGTATTATTTTTGTTCAATAAATTACAAGATCCCTTTTATAGAAAAACATTATTGGTATAATTTTCGAGTCAGTATTGCATAAAATAATGAATTATTGGCCTAAATCTTCTCAATGTTCACACTTTTCTGAAACTTGGTATTGTTAGCTTGACCAACTTTTTGTACATTGACTAGGTAGTGGAATTGGACAGGGGTTTGCATCACCCCACTATATATGGATATGCCCATGGGGACTCCTTACTGTAGTAGAAATTACAACTGTACCGAATAAATAAAATAAATAAATAAGATTAAAAGGAGCATTGTATTTATTATTAAATTTACGATACTAGGATACGTAAATTATTCCCCACACTACAAATAATTTTGGTTTCAAGATTAAGATGAGATAATAGCTGAAATATAATAAAATAAATTAATCTAAGTATTTAAATTTTGAACATCTAATTAATCAATATTTGTCATGATGTTATTTATAACGATATTCATCATAGGTTCTTAACTATGATCAAAATATTTGTCATGATTCTTATAGTTATGCTTAATATTCCGGCATCACTTATTGTAATACCGACCAATACATAGATGTTGCACAACCACAATTAATTGTCATTTTATATATTTTTTATTTTTGATTGGGGTAATTACTTATGATAAATTAAAACTCATTATATTCTTGTAGTGCAATCATAATAATAATATAATTAAATTAATAATGAGATTTATATCATGAATACATGATATAATATATTACCATTATTACTATTCATGGTGTAGACTATAGAGAATATATAGCATATTTTTATTATTTTATAGTTTCTATTTTATTTTTGTCATATGGGGTTCGTGTTTCTGGTCTAATACTAGTTTCGACACACAGGTGAAATCAATAGTTGTACAGAAATAACGGAAGATACTCGACGCCAAACGTAATTAATTAGTTGAGATGTTACATCTGACTTATAATTTTTTTATTAAGGAAGAGAATCACATGTCCGCTGATCTGTTTTATGGTCGTCAAGCCTAGCAAGCTTTCATCCTAACTAATCTGGTGGTTGATGAGCTTTTGGATTAAATCACTTTAGCTTAGTGGATAATGCATTAGTTTGGTGCATTTGTAGTTTTTCAGTTTGATGTAATTTATTATTTTCATTGCTTTGTTCTTCTAGTTGCAAGAATTCTGATATTGGCTGAGTACGCTATGTGTGATTCCGACAAGTGATTGGTCCTGTTAGTTGAAATATCGCAGTAATGCTTTGGAATTTTATAGTTTAAAGTTGTTTTACTTGTCGGTTGTTATTCGATACTTTAGGGGAAATCTGCCTGTGGGCATTAAGAAGAGCTTAACTATGGCTGCTCTTTTGAACCCAATGCTATTATTGGAGCGAAGAAGGTTGCCGCATTTTCCAGTGTGTTTTATATATATAATTGTATTAGGAAAATTATTTTGTGATTAATATTATCTAGTTTCTGGATCAACCTCTTCGAAAATCATGATATTGTATAGCAGCATTCTGTTGAGATCATGATGTCAAGGAATATATATAATTTTATATGTTCTAATCAGCTACTGTATTTCTTTTTCAATTTTATCAACTACAAACTTTAGAAGTTCTGTTGAATGATGCCCCCTCCTTGTTCTGCTTTTCCATTTCCTTGTATTTGTGTCTTTTTTTTTTTATGTGTGTGTGTGTGTACGTGTGTGTCATGATAGAACATGTTTTACTTCCATTTTGAACATAGAAGAAGTCAGGTGTCGCTTTTATCTTCTGCGCCAACGAATGTCATCTGCGTCTTGTTACATTTGGCATTCTCCTTCAATTTCTAAGTCTTTATTTCTATCTTCACAACCCTTTTTCTCATGCAGGATTTCAACATGGTTTCGCAATATTTTATGCTCATTATAGGTATTGTGTGTCTTTGTGGTCTATTTATGTCCTTTGTAATATTTTTGTATGATTGCATAGAAGTCTATTCTCATTTTTATTTACCTGATATGAAAGAGTATTTATTGAAATGAAGAGCAATAACACGACGGAAGTTATTGCATTGTACCTCTTCTTTTTTTTCTCTTAATATATCTCGTTAGCAAGAGTGGTATTGGATTGATTTACTTTACTAGATGGGATATAGTGAGAGAAAAAGAATGGTGGATTGATAAAATATGATAAATGCATTGGGTGGTTATGATCTGCTAACCAATTCTTGAATTGGTTGCCAGCGACCACTACAAAATGTTGTAGTTTTGAACCCTAGCTTTGGTGTGTTTAGCTATTTTGATTTCCTTCCACTAATAGCAGACTCTATAATTTTCACCCTTGAATCACATGGTAGTTTCTGTAGAATCACCTTGATTTTTGCGTACTCGCATGGAAGAGGAAGAATGAACCTTTTGCTCAGGAACAATTAATTAGTTATATATGTTATAGCTGATGCTTGACTCATGCTTGTGCTTACATGTGGCTTACTGTTTATCAGATAAAGAACTAATCATTCACCTGTCCAAGTTTCTTTTATTTTTCTGCCTTCAGGTACATATGGGAAGTTTCATACATATTTGAGTGGTAACAGTTTCCTAGTAATGTGGTTTTGATATTGCAGAAACCAGGATATTAGGCCTATAAGTTGTTGAATTTGTGGTGTTGCTTGATAAATGGCACAGCTGCTCTTGTGGCTCTTCTTTAGAAAGTGAATGATTCCTTTACTGGGAGGAGACACTAGCTTTAACTTTTTGCAAGAGAGGTAAGTTTCATGAAGTAATCAAAATCTATTACAAGTTTTTATGCTAACTTTGATAAAGATTAAGGCGTCTTGTGTGATTTATGTTTCTTATCGCTAGGGCTTTTGCTGAAATGCCTTAGTAAATTTAAAGCGAACCCAGTGCTAATTGCTTTATGTTAACCATCCCATATATTCATAGCATTTTGGATTTTAATTTACTTTCTGATCTCATGTTGCTTTTGAGCAGTACAAGTAGTTGGATTACCTTGAAGGTACTTTTTTATTTCTTTTTTATTTTTCTATTTAAGGAATTGAAGGCACTTTTCTAAATCAGGTAAATTGCAGGTATAAATTGCAGGAATTGAACCGCAGGTGAAGAAAGAGGAAGAGGAAGATGAGGAGTCACCATCATTGAGATGATGATTCTTCTGATGATTCTGCTGATCTGCGGAATAAAAAGAGGAGCATGGAGGCCTATTCAGACTCTGATTCCGACGTCAGTGCTTAAGATGATTCGCGAGTGGGTAGGAGCAAGAAGCGGTTTGAGAAGAAGAGCAGGAAACATCGCCATGAAGAGGACTAGCTTCTACGGTGGGTGATATGTCTTGTGCTTTTAAGGTTCCTCTAAACTCCTGCTAAATGTGCCCTATTCAATCTTTAATCAGGTGGTTGATGAGCTTCTTGATGAAAACCAATTTAGCTTAGTGGACAATGTATTAGTTTGGTGCATTTGCTATTTTTCAGTTTTATGCAATATATCATTTTCATTGTTTTTTTCTTCAGGTTGTAAGAATTCTTATATCTACGGAGTATGCCATGTGTGATTCCGACATGTGATCTGTTAGTTGAAATATTGAAATAATGCTTTGAAATTTTATTGAGTTTAAAATTGTTTTACTTGTCGGTTGCTATTCGATACTTTGGGGGAAGCCTGCCTGTGGGCATCAAGAAGAGCTTAACTATTACTGCTCTTTTGAACCTAGTGCTATTATTGGAGCAAAGAAGCTTGCAGCGTCTTCCAGTGTGTTTTATCAATGTAATTGTATTAGGGCAATAATTTTGTGAATAAGATTATCTAATTTCTGGAACAATCTCTCTGAAAATCATGATCTAGTGTAGTAAGTTTATGTTGATATCATGATGTCAAGGAATATATCTTTATATGTTCTAATCAGCTACTACAATTCTTTTTAAATTTTATCGAACCACAAACTTGAGAAGTTTTGCTGAATGATGCCGCCTCCTTGTTCCGGCTTTTCCATTTCCTTCTTTGTGCGTCTTTTTTTTGTGTGAGTGTGTGTGTGTGTATGTGGTGTGCGTGGGGGTGTGTGTGTTTGTATGTCACGGTAGAACATGTTTTACTTCCTTTTGCAACATAGAAGAAGTGAGCTGTTGCTTTTATCTTCTGCGCCAACGAATGCCATCTGCGTCTTGTTACATTTATCATTCTCCTTATATTTCTAAGTCTTCATTTCTATCTACACAATCCTTTTTCTCGCACAGGATGTCACCATCGCAATATTTTATGCTCATTACGGGTACTATGTGTCTTTGTGCTCAATTTATATTCGTTGTAACATTTTTGTGTGCTTGAATAGATGTGTATTCCAATTTTTGTGGGTGTGTGTGTGTGTGTGTGTGTGTGTGTGCGCATGAGCGCATGTGTGTGCGTATGTGTGCATTTGGGTGTGTGTCACGGTAGAACATGTTAAACTTCCATTTTCAACATAGAACAAGTGAGGTGTTGGTTTTATCTTCTACCCCAAAAAATGTTATCTTTGTCTTGTTAAATTTGCCTTTTTTCTTCAATTTCTAAGTTTTCATTTCTATCGTCACAACTCTTTTTCTCGCGCAGGATGTCACCATAATTTCACAATATTTTATGCTCATTATAGGTATTATGTGTCTTTGTAATCTATTTATGTCCTTTATAATATTTTTGTGTGCTTGCATAGATGTATATTCTCATTTTTGTTTACCTGATATGAATGAGTATTTTTTGAAATGAAGAGAAATTACAGAAAAAGAGAGAACGCTTTGTATCTCTTCTTTTTTCCTTTCAATATATCTCGTTAGCAATAGTGGTCTTGGATTGATTTACTTTACTAGAGGGGATATAGTGAGAGAAAATGAGAATTGATAAAATCTGATAAATGCCACGGGTGGTGATGATCTGCTAACCAATTCTTGAGGAATTTTGTTGAATGATGCCCCCTCCTTGTTCCAACTTTTCCATTTCCCTGTTTGTGCGTCTTGTTTTTTTTTTTTGTGTGTGTGGTGTGTGGGTGTGTGTGTGTACGTGTGTGCGTGTGCGGGATGTGTGTGTGTGTGTGCGCGTGTGCGGCATGTGTGTGTGTCACGGTAGAACATGCTTTACTTCCATTTTGAATATAGAGGAAGTGAGGTGTTTCTTTTATCTTCTGCGCTAACGAATGTCATCTACGTCTTGTTGCATTTGTCATTCTCCTTTAATTTTTAAGTCTCATTTCTATCTACACAATCATTTTTCTCGCGCAGGATGTCACCAATATTTCGCAATATTTTATGCTCATTACGGGTATTATGTGTCTTTGTGGTCTATTTATGTCCTTTGTAATATTTTTGTGTGCTTGAATAGATATGTATTCTCATTTTATTTTAGTTGATATGAATGAGTATTTATTGAAATAAAGATCAATAACATGAAAAGAGAAAGTGCATTGTCCCTCTTCTTTTTTCCTTTCAATATATCTAATTAGCAAGAGTGGTTTTGGATTGATTTGACTTACTTTACTAAAAGGGATATAGTGAGAGAAAATGAGTGGAGGATTGATAAAATCTGATATATGCCTTGGGTGGTTGTGATCTACTAACAATTTCTTGAGAAGTATTGTTGAATGATGCCCCTTCCTCGTTTCGACTTTTTCATTTCCTTGTTTGTGCGTCTTTTTCTTATGTGTGTGTGACTGTGTATGTTTTGCGCGGGTGTGTGGTGTGTGGGGTGTGTGTGTGTGTGTGTGCGTGTGTGGGGTGTGTGTGTGTGCACATGTGCGATGTGTGTATGTGTATGTGTATGTGTGTGTGTGAGTGTGCGTGTGGTGTGTGGGTGTGTGTGTGGGGGGGGGGATGTGTGTGTGTGTGTGTGTGTGTGTGCATGTGTGTGTGTGTCTGTGTGCATGAGCGCATGTGTGTGTGTGTGTGTGTCTGTGTGCATTTGGGTGTGTGTCACGGTAGAACATGTTAAACTTTCATTTTGAACATAGAAGAAGTCAGGTGTTGGTTTTATCTTCTACCCCAAAAAATATCATCTTCGTCTTATTACATTTGCCTTTTTTCTTCAATTTCTAAGTTTTCATTTCTATCGACACAACTCTTTTTCTCGCGCAGGATGTCACCATAATTGCACAATATCTTTTGCTCATTATAGGTATTATGTGTCTTTGTAATCTATTTATGTCCTTTATAATATTTTTGTGTGCTTGCATAGATGTATTCTCATTTTTGTTTACCTGATATGAATGAGTATTTTTTGAAATGATGAGAAATTACAGGAAAAGAGAGAACGCATTGTATCTCTTCTTTTTTCCTTTCAATATATCTCGTTAGTAATAATGGTCTTGGATTGATTTACTTTACTAGAGGGGATATAGTGAGAGAAAATGAGAATTGATAAAATCTGATAAATGCCTCGGGTGGTGATGATCTGCTAACCAATTCTTGAGGAATTTTGTTGAATGATGCCCCCTCCTTGTTCCAACTTTTCCATTTCCCTGTTTGTGCGTCTTGTTTTTTTTTGTGTGTGTGTGTGAGTTAGTATGTGTGTGTGTGCGTATGCGGGATGTGTGTGTGTGTGTACGTGTGCGGTGTGTGTATGCCTGTATGTGTGTGTGTGTGTGGTGTGTGTGGTGTGTGGGTGTGTGTGTGTACGTGTGTGCGTGTGCGGGATGTGTGTGTGTGTGTGTGTGTGCGCGTGTGCGGCATGTGTGCATGTGTGTGTCACGGTAGAACATGCTTTACTACCATTTTGAACATAGAGGAAGTGAGGTGTTTCTTATATCTTCTGCGCTAACGAATGTCATCTACGTCTTGTTGCATTTGCCATTCTCCTTTAATTTTTAAGTCTCATTTCTATCTACACAATCCTTTTTCTCGCGCAGGATGTCACCAATATTTCACAATATTTTATGCTCATTACGGGTATTATGTGTCTTTGTGGTCTATTTATGTCCTTTGTAATATTTTTGTGTGCTTGAATAGATGTGTATTCTCATTTTATTTTACTTGATATGAATGAGTATTTATTGAAATAAAGATCAATAACATGAAAAGAGAGAGTGCATTGTCTCTCTTCTTTTTTCCTTTCAACATATCTAGTTAGCAAGAGTGGTGTTGGATTGATTTGACTTACTTTACTAAAAGGGATATAGTGTGAGAAAATGAGTGGAGGATTGATAAAATCTAATATATGCCTTGGGTGGTTGTGATCTGCTAACAATTTCTTCAGAAGTATTGTTGAATGATGCCCCTTCCTTGTTCCGACTTTTTTATTTCCTGGTTTGTGTGTCATTTTGTTTCTTATGTGTGTGTGTGTGAGTGCGTGTGTAGTGTGCGGGTGTGTGTGTGTGTGCGCGCGCGCGTGTGCAGGGTGTGTGTGTGTTTGTGTATGTATGTGTGTGTGAGTGTGGTGTGTGGGTGTACGTGTGCGAGGTGTGTGTGTGTGTGCATGTGTGTGCGTGTGCGGGGTGTGTGTGTGAGTGTGTGTGTGGGGTGTGTGTGTGTGTCTGTGCGTGTGCGGGGTGTGTGTGTGAGTGTGTGTGTGCGGTGTGTGTGTGTGTGCATGTGCGAGGTGTGTGCGTGTGTGTGTCACGTTAGAAAATATTTAACTTCCATTTTGAAGATAGAAGAAGTGAGGTGTGACTTTTATCATCCGCACCAACGAATGCCATCTACGTCTTGTTACATTTGCCATTCTCCTTCAATTTCTAAATCTCATTTCTATCTACACAATCATTTTTCTCGCGCAGGATCTCACCATAGTTTCGCAATATTTTATGTTCATTATGGGTATTATGTGTCTTTGTGGTCTATTTATGTCCTTTGTAAGCTTGAATAGATGTATATTCTTATTTTTTTTACTTGATATGAATGAGTATTTAATGAAATGAAGAGCAATAATCGGAAAAGAGAGAGTGCATTGTCCCTCTTCTTCTTTCCTTTCAATATATCTAGTTAGCAAGAGTGGTGTTGGATTGATTTGATTTACTTTACTAAAAGAGATATAGTGAGAGAAAATGAGTGGAGGATTGATAAAATCTGATATATCCCTTGGGTGGTTGTGATCTGCTAACAATTTCTTGAGAAGTAATATTGAATGATGCCCCTTCCTTATTCCGACTTTTTCATTTTGTTGTTTGTGTGTCTTTTTGTTTATTATGTGTGTGTGTGAGTGAGTGTGTGTGTAATATGCGGGTGTGTGGTGTGTGGGGTGTGTGTGTGTGTGTGCGCGCGTGTGCGGCGTGTGTGTGTGTGTGTGTATGTGTATGTGTGTGTGTGTGAGTGTGTGTGTGGTGTGCGGGGTGTGTGTGCGTGTGCGGGGTGTGTGTGTGAGTGTGTGCGTGTGTGTGTGTGCGTGTGCGTGTGCGGTGTGTGTGTGTGCGTGTGCGGGGTGGTGCGTGTGCGTGTGCGTGTGCGTGTGTGTCACGGTAGAACATGTTTTACTTCCATTTTGAAGATAGAAGAAGTGAGGTGTGACTTTTATCTTCCGCGCCAAAGAATGTCATCTGCGTCTTGTTACATTTGTCATTGTCCTTCAATTTCTAAGTCTCATTTCTATCTCTCCAATCCTTTTTCTCGCGCAAGATGTCACCATAGTTTCGCAATATTTTATGTTCATTACCGGTATTATGTGTCTTTGTGGTCTATTTATGTCCTTTACAAGCTTGAATAGATGTATATTCTCATTTTTTTTACTTGATATGAATGAGTATTTAATGAAATGAAGAGCAATAACCGGAAAAGAGAGAGTGCATTGTCCTTGTTCTTTTTTCCTTTCAATATATCTAGTTAGCAAGAGTGGTGTTGGATTGATTTGATTTACTTTACTAAAAGGGATATAGTGAGAGAAAATGAGTGGAGGATTGATAAAATCTGATATATGCCTTGGGTGGTTGTGATCGGCTAACAATTTCTTGAGAAGTATTGTTGAATGATGCCCCTTCCTTGTTCCGACTTTCTCATTTTCTTGTTTGTGTGTCTTTTTGTTTCTTATGTGTGTCTGTGTGAGTGTTTGTGTAGTGTGCGGGTGTGTGGTGTGTGGGGTGTGTGTGTGTGTGCGCGCTTGTGTGGGGGGGGGTGTGTGTGTGGTATGCGGGGTGTGTGTGTGTATGTGTATGTGTGTTTGTGAGTGTGTGTGCGGTGTGTGTGTGTGTGCGTGTCCGGGGTGTGTGCGTGTGCGTGTGTGTCACGGTAGAACATGTTTTTCTTCCATTTTGAAGATAGAAGAAGTGAGGTGTGACTTTTATCTTCCGCGCCAACGAATGCCATCAGCGTCTTGTTACATTTGTCATTCTCTTTCAATTTCTAAGTCTCATTTCTATCTACACAATCCTTTTTATCGCGCAAGATGTCACTATAGTTTCGCAATATTTTATGTTCATTACGGGTATTATGTGTCTTTGTGGTCTATTTATGTCCTTTGTAAGCTTGAATAGATGTATATTCTCATTTTTTTTACTTGATATGAATGAGTATTTAATGAAATGAAGAGCAATAACCGAAAAACAGAGAGTGCATTGTCCCTTTTTTTTTTCTTTCAATATATCTAGTTAGCAAGAGTGGTGTTGGATTGATTTGATTTACTTTACTAAAAGGGATATAGTGAGAGAAAATGAGTGGAGGATTGATAAAATCTGATATATGCCTTGGGTGGTTGTGATCGGCTAACAATTTCTTGAGAAGTATTGTTGAATGATGCCCCTTCCTTGTTCCGACTTTTTCATTTTCTTGTTTGTGTCTTTTTGTTTCTTATGTGTGTCTGTGTGAGTGTTTGTGTAGTGTGCGGGTGTGTGGGGTGTGGGGTGTGTGTGTGTGCGCGCGCTTGTGTGGGGGGGGTGTGTGTGTGTGAGTGTGTGTGTGTGGTATGCGGGGTGTGTATGTGAGTGTGTGTGTGCGGTGTGTGTGTGTGTGTGCGTGTCCGGGGTGTGTGCGTGTGCGTGTGTGTCACGGTAGAACATGTTTTACTTCCATTTTGAAGATAGAAGAAGTGAGGTGTGACTTTTATCTTCCACGCCAACGAATGCCATCTGCGTCTTGTTACATTTGTCATTCTCTTTCAATTTCTAAATCTCATTTCTATCTACACAATCCTTTTTATCGCGCAGGATGTGACTATAGTTTCGCAATATTTTATGTTCATTACGTGTATAATGTGTCTTTGTGGTCTATTTATGTCCTTTGTAAGCTTGAATAGATGTATATTCCATTTTTTTACTTGATATGAATGAGTATTTAATGAAATGAAAAGCAATAACCGAAAAACAGAGAGTGCATTGCTCCTTTTTTTTTTTTTCCTTTCAATATATCTAGTTAGCAAGAGTGGTGTTGGATTGATTTGATTTACTTTACTAAAAGGGGTATAGTGAGAGAAAATGAGTGGAGGATTGATAAAATCTGATATATTCTTTGGGTGGGTGTGATCTACTAACAATTTCTTGAGAAGTATTTTTGAATGATGCCCCTTCCTTGTTCCGACTTTTTCATTTCCTTGTTTGTGTGTCTTTTTGTTTCTTATGTGTGTGTGTGTGAGTGTGTGTGTAGTGTGCGGGTGTGTGGTGTGTGGGGTGTGTGTGTGTGTGTATATGCGTGCGTGTGCGGGGTGTGTGTGTATGTGTATGTGTATGTGTGTGGGTGAGTGTGTGTGTGTGTGCATGTGTGTGCGTGTGCGTGTGCGGGGTGTGTGTGTGTGTGTGTGTGCATGTGTGTGCGGGGTGTGTGTGTGTATGTGTGTGTGTGGTGTGTGTGTGAGTGTGTGTGTGGTGTGCGGGGTGTGTGTGTGTGTGCATGTGTGTGCGTGTGCGGGGTGTGTGTGTGTGTGCATGTGTGTGCGTGTGCGGGGTGTGTGTGTGGGGTGGGTGTGTGTGTATGAGTGTGTGTGTGGTGTGCGGGGTGTGTGTGTGTGTGTGCGTGTGCGGGGTGTGTGTGTGTGTGCATGTGTGTGCGTGTGCGGGGTGTGTGTGTGAGTGTGTGTATGGGGTGTGTGTGTGTGTGTGCATGTGTGTGCGTGTGCGTGTGCGAGTGCAGGGTGTGTGTGTGAGGTGTGTGTGTGTGTGCGTGTGCGGGGTGTGTGCGTGTGCGTGTGTGTCACGGTAGAACATGTTTTACTTCCATATTGAAGATAGAAGAAGTGAGGTGTGACTTTTATCTTCCGCGCCGACGAATGCCATCTGCGTCTTGTTACATTTGTCATTCTCCTTCAATTTCTAAGTCTCATTTCTATCTACACAATCCTATTTCGCTCGCAAGATGTCACCATAGTTTCGCAATATTTTATGTTCATTACGGGTATTATGTGTCTTTGTGGTCTATTTATGTCCTTTGTAAGCTTGAATAGATGTATATTCTCATTGTTTTTACTTGATATGAATGAGTATTTAATGAAATGAAGAGCAATAACCGGAAAACAGAGAGTGCATTGTCCCTTTTTTTTTTTCCTTTCAATATATCTAGTTAGCAAGAGTGGTGTTGGATTGATTTGATTTACTTTACTAAAAGGGATATAGTGAGAGAAAATGAGTGGAGGATTGATAAAATCTGATATATGCCTTGGGTGGTTGTGATCTGCTAACAATTTCTTGAGAAGTATTGTTGAATGATGCCCCTTCCTTGTTCCGACTTTTTCATTTCCTTGTTTGTGTGTCTTTTTATTTCTTATGTGTGTGTGAGAGAGTGTGTGTAGTGTGCGGGTGTGTGGTGTGTGGGGTGTGTGTGTGTGTGCACGCGCGTGTGCGGGGTGTGTGTGTGTGTGTGTGTGTGTGAGTGTGTGTGTGTGTGCATGTGTGTGCGTGTGCGGGGTGTGTGTGTGTGTGAGTGTGTGTCTGGGGTGTGTGTGTGTGTGTGTGCATGTGTGTGCGGGGTGTGTGTGTGTGTATGTGCATGTGTGTGTGTGTATGAGTGTGTGTGTGGTGTGCGGGTGTGCGTGTGCGGGGTGTGTGTGTGTGTGCGTGTGTGTGCATGTGCACGATGTGTGTGTGAGTATGTGTGTGTGGTGTGTGTGTGTGTGTGTGTGTGCGTGTGCGGGGTGTGTGTGTGCGGTGTGTGTGTGTGTGTGTGTGTGCATGTGCGGGGTGTGTGCGTGTGCATGTGTGTCATGATAGAGCATGTTTTACTTCCATTTTGAAGATAGAAGAAGTGAGGTGTGACTCTTATCTTCTGCGCCAACGAATGACATCCGCGTCTTGTTACAATTGTCATTCTCCTTCAATTTCTAAGTCTCATTTCTATCTACACAATCCTTTTTCTCGCGCAAGTTGTCACCATAGTTTCGCAATATTTTATGTTTATTACGGGTATTATGTGTCTTTGTGGTCTATTTATGTCCTTTGTAAGCTTGAATAGATGTATATTCTCATTTTTTTTACTTGATATGAATTAGTATTTAATGAAATGAAGAGCAATAACCGGAAAAGAGAGAGTGCATTGTCCCTCTTCTTTTTTCCTTTCAATATATCTAGTTAGCAAGAGTGGTGTTGGATGGATTTGATTTAGTTTACTAAAAGGGATATAGTGAGAGAAAATGAGTGGAGGATTGATAAAATCTGATATATGCTTTGGGTGGTTGTGATCTGCTAACAATTTCTTGAGAAGTATTGTTGAATGATGCCCCTTCCTTGTTCCGACTTTTTCATTTCCTTGTTTGCGTGTCTTTTTGTTTCTTATGTGTGTGTGTAGTGTGCGGGTGTGTGGTGTGTGGGGTGTGTGTGTGTGTGCGCGCGCGTGTGCGGGGTGTGTGTGTATGTGTATGTGTATGTGTATGTGTGTGTGTGTGAGTGTGTGTCTGGGGTGTGTGTGTGTGTGTGTGCATGTGTGTGCGGGTGTGGGTGTGTGTGTGTGGTGTGTGTGTGTGTGTGTTCATGTGTGTGCGTGTGCGGGGCGTGTGTGTGTGTGTGTACGTGTGCGGTGTGTGTATGTGTGTGTGCTGGTGTGGGTGTGTGCGTGTGTGTGTCACGGTAGAACATATTTTACTTCCATTTTGAATATAGAAGAACTGAGGTATTGCTTTTATCTTCTGTGCCAACGAATGTTATCTACGTCTTGTTACATTTGCCATTCTCCTTCAATTTTTGAGTCTCATTTCTGGCTACACAACCCTTTTTCTCGCGCTGGATGTCACCATAGTTTCGTAATATTTTATGCTCATTACGGGTATTATGTGTCTTTGTGGTCTATTTATGTCCTTTTGTTATATTTTTGTGTGCTTGAATAGATATGTATTCTCATTTTCTTTTACTTGATATGAATGAGTATTTATTTAAGTGAAAAGCAATAACCGAAAAAGAGAGAGTGCATTGTCCCTGTTCTTTTTTCCCTTCAATATATCTCATTTGCAAGGGTGGTCTTGGATTGATTTATTGAACTAAAGGGAATATAGTGAGAGAAAATGAGTGGAGGATTGATGAAATCTGATATATGCCTTGGGTGGTTATGATCTGCTAACCCATTCTTGAGAAGTATTGTTGAATGATGCCCCTTCCTTGTTTCGACTTTTTCATTTCCTTTTTTGTGCTTCTTTTTGTTTCTTATGTGTGTGTGTGTGAGTGTGTGTGTAGTGTGCGGGTGTGTGCTGTGTGGGGTGTGTGTGTGTGTGCATGTGCGGTGTGTGTGTGTGTGTGTGTGAGTGAGTGTGTGTGTGGTGTGTGGGTGTGGGGGGGTGTGGGTGTGCACATGTGTGTGTGTGTGCATGTGGGTGTGTGTCACGGTAGAACATGCTAAACTCTCATTTTGAACATAGAAGAAGTGAAGTGTTACTTTTATCTTCTGCGCCAACAAATGCCATCTTCGTCTTGTTACATTTGTCATTCTTCTTCAATTTCTAGGTCTTCATTTCTATGTACACAATTCTTTTTCTTGCGCAGGATGTCACCATAGTTTCGCAACATTTTATGCTCATTACAAGTATTATGTGTCTTTGTGGTCTATTTATATCCTTTGTAATATTTTTGTGTGCTTGAATAGATGTATATTCTCATTTTTGTTTACCTGATATGAATGAGAATTTATTGAAATGAAGAGAAATAACTGGAAAAGAGAGAACGCATTGTCCCTCTTTTTTTTTACTTTCAATATATCTCGTTAGCAAGAGTGGTTTTGGATTGATTTACTTTACTAAAGGGGATATAGTGAGAGAAAATGAGTGGAGAATTGATAAAATCTGAATGCCTTGGGTGGTAATGATCTGCTAACCAATTCTTGAGAAATTTTATTGAATGATGCCCCCTCCTTGTTCCGACTTTTCCATTTCTCTGTCTGTACGTCTTGTTTTTTTTGTGTGTGTGTGTGTGTGCGGGGTGTGTATGTGTGTGTGTGTGTGTGTGCGGGGTGTCTATGTGTGAGTGTGTGAGTGTGTGTGTGTGTGGGTGTGGGTGTGGGGGTGTGTGTGTGTGTGTGGTGTGTGGGTGTGGTGTGTGTGTGTGTGGTTTATAAATTACTTAATTTGTTGCTGAAATTAAAGAGAATTAATCATCTTGGATCATCTGTCAGTATTCGATCAACATCTCATTGTATGATGTATTATTTGTTTCATGAGCTTTATATGAATTTTATTATTTTATCCTGTAAAATAACATTGATAGAAAGAGCAGAATTTGAGTCTTATTAATTGTTCAAACTCCTTATCTGCAGTTTATGAGCGACGTTTGTCTACGTTGTTATGATAAAATCTTGAAAATACATATTGTTTTAATTTATTTTTCTATTAAGGTTTGTATTATGAATTTATTTAATTTTGTATATATTTATTTAACGCGTATTTAAGCATACATCGGCGTATTCAATATTACATGTATAAAATATTAAATAATCAAAAAAAATTCAAACCAATTAATTTAAATGATATAGTCAAAATTTGGTCATTGATTAACACGATTGCATGGACATACGGAAGAGATTGATTCAAGCACAAACAAAAGTTCCACAAAAACAACAACATTAACAGTGTTGAATAATTAGCAAGCAAGAAATCAGACCCCCTCGTGTTGCAAAACAGTTGCAAATACTTATGATTGGTAATAATGATGCGCTCGTGGTCGTGTGTTCATCATTATTAATATATTAGGGTTTTGACAGCCAAATTGAAGCCATAACTTTCGGGCCACTGCAATTTTCAGTAATTGGATAGGGGATGGGGAGTGGGGGATTATGACAAAATTAAATTTTACTCAATCAAATTAATTATAAAGTAAGTATAATATATATTTATTATATAATAACGTAGACAAACATCGTCAAGATACTATACTCGATATATTAATTATATAATATATATCAAATTAATTAATTATTTTATAAAATTATGTATGAATTACATCGCTAAAATACTGTACTCGATATATTATTAATTAATTAAAATTTAATAAATTTGATTTAAATTAAAATTTTCTAGGAAGGGAATGGGGTGGGGTGGGAATGCCTTTACACGTAATTCCACGCCATAAGCCGCTCTTCTTGAACTTGTAATCATTACATTCCTACACGAATTGAACAAAACCACCCCACACACACCCTAATTAATCAAGATTATTCTTGTCCGAATATTGATTGTTGTAATGATTATAGATTCCCCAGCTCTTCTTCCAACTGCATTCAAAATCTTAATTTATTGAGACCACCTCAAAATTGCACTGTGGTCTGAGATTTCAAATTTTTGGGATTGGAACAACAGTCGCTTTATTCCCTCTTAATAATTAATACATATATAGTAACATAATTAGACGTGTAATAGTGTGTGGCACGTGTTGTAGATCAGTTGTATGTAAAGAAGTAGACTGACCAATCTCGACCTGGAAAATTCTACGTGATTTGACGTCTCGGAAGAAAGAATTGGATTAGGACAATTCAATGACATAATTTAATTTTCGGTTTGTTGGTGAGAACTGTTTGAGTGAACATGAAAGTTGTGTGTTTTCATACGTGGGTTTGATTCCTATGACTCATCAATAACAGTATCTCAACATTGTATGACATTTTGGTAGTAAGTTCATATAATCAGACAAAATATTTACAATTCATGGGACACTTGTGTTCTATTTTAAACTCTATTTCATTGCGTGATACATCCTCTGCCCGGTAATTAGAAAACTACAAATTCTTACACATAAAGGATTTCGTTTGAAATCGCACTGCGATCTAGTAGGTGGGAAAAACATCCACTTAACCTCAGCAAGAAATTAATAGAATCAATATATATCCTCATGTGGGACACATCAGAATGTATATAAAAATATATAGTTAAAATACTACATGTCTTTATTCTTTAATTAATTATTTAAATATCTAAATCATGAGTTGGTTGTTCAATAAAGACCCAAAAATACATTTAGATATTGAATTAAAATTTTTAATTGAGAAAAGGTGCTAAAGAGCTGTTTGTGTATGTCAACAAGAAATATTATTCCTTCTGAGGGTAGCGCCCCGCAGATTGTCCCACATACACTATTTATAAATAGGAAATATGCACTTTTAATCTTGTAATTTTAGGTCGTTAACAACTTAATTTTTGTAATTTATTCTATTTATATATTTAGTTTTTTTAATGAATTCCCAAACATGTTAACAACTTAATTTTGGTCCTCTTTGGACAAATTTAGTCATGTATTAATAATTTTTGTTCTCTTCGATACTGGAGTAGATATCATTTTGGGTCCGTAACTAATAGTTTGTTAGAACTAAAATTGTTAATAAATTTAAATTTGTCCAAAAAGGACAAAAAATGAAATGTTAAGGACTAAATTTGTAAACAATAGCTAAATGTATAAATAGAGTAAGTTATTGGATCAAAAGTGCTAAAAATTGGTAGTTACATGATTAGAAATGTAATTTTATGTTACAAATAATTCAAACAGATAAATAAAATAGAAAATATTGACGATTTGATTTTTTATTTCAAATTCAAGTGCATCATTTTAATCAATTTAATATATATACACTAGGTAAAGAAAGATTACATTATACATTTTAATTTAAAAAAATTTATACATAGAGTGCATGTATACCTTAAATAAAATAAAGATGTAATAAGATTTAAAATAAAAATATAATCTGGATATATTGTCCCTTTCTATCTCCCACCAAAAAAGAAAAAAGAAAAAAACAACAAAAATCCAAATTTAAAAGCATTTATTATGGAGAATAGACAAAGTGGGTTGTCCCTTTATTGTTTTCATCCTATATTAAACTTTGCCTGGCTTTAGATCTTCTGCTGCTCCTCTACCCCATATAATTTTGGCGAGAAACCCATTCAACTGATCAAGAAACAAAGCCAAGCAACTCTTCTTGTTTTACATACATCACATACACAAACAAAACCTACTTTCTTTGCCTTTTCCAGTGCCAAAAAGACTAAGTATCCATCTTTTCTTCATCTGTTCTTGAATTGCGAGAGGGAAAAGATGATTCAAGAGCTGTTGGGGGGGAGTAATGTTAGCATCATTGGAGGGGAAAGATCTAAACTCTCTACCCCGGTTTGTGGGGGAATTCTTGATGGTTCCCCTTCTCATTCACTGCCCTCTTCTTCTCCTTCACCCTCTTCTTCTTCTACTAGTGTTGGCACCACGGCTGCCGCCGCCGCAGCCGCCGCCTCGGAGAACTTGAGGTGCCCTCGCTGTGATTCTTCAAACACCAAGTTTTGCTACTACAACAACTACAACCTCACTCAGCCTCGCCATTTCTGCAAGACTTGCCGACGCTACTGGACTAAGGGTGGAGCCTTGAGAAACGTCCCCATTGGCGGCGGATGCCGGAAAAACAAGAACACCACCATAACCACGGCAGTCGGCAAGTCGAGCTCTGCCGGAAAGTTGAAGACAGTCTCACAGGAGCTGGGGAAATCAGGCCTTTTCAGCGGTTTCGACCATGCTGAGGCCCTCTCCGCAAACCCCATACTGTGGGCCTCCTCTCAAAATTCCCATTTTCTTTCCTTACTCAGAGCAAACCAAAGCCCTAACCCTACTCATCTGCCAAATTCCATCTCCGTGAAGGAGGAAAACGCGCTGTTTGGATCATCCCACTTGAGCCAAGAATCATCCATTTCCAGCGGCGGGCTGAATCCTCGGGTCATGAGCTTGGACCCACTTGCCCCGATCCACTTACCCTCCATGGGGCAGTCAAATTCCTTATACAGAAACCAAACTCAACCCGCCCGGGTCGGGTCATGAGCTTGGACCCACTTGCCCCGATCCACTTACCCTCCATGGGGCAGTCAAATTCCTTATACAGAAACTCAACCCGCCCAAGCCAGTATCATACATGGTGAAGTCCAGAATAACGGGCTTCAAGAACTGTATCAAAGGCTCAGATCATCGTCATCAACCAGTTGTTACCCTGAAAATGCACAAGTAATTCTTGGAAATGTGGCTTCTGCAGCTTCTTCAACTGCTTCTGCCATTCTTGAATCAGCTCCAGTTGCAGCACCAGGTGAATTCGGGTTCTGGAATCCTACAATTTCTTGGCCCACAGATTTGCCCACAACCAATGGTGCTTACCCTTAATCGAGACTCTTAATTATTATCTAATAAGTAACATTAAAAAACTTCAATTTTCTCTTATAGTTTAATCAGTTCAGAAATTATCAAAACTAGGGTTTGATGTTTCTCTACTTTTACTTCCATGTGATGGTCATCTGGGGTGTGGTATATGAACATGACTGTAGCTTTTACTTTGTCTCTTTTAACTCAGTGGGCTTAACTGTGTGTTCTCTTTCAGTGTACTGGAATTGTGTGGAAGGATTAGGTTTTTAAATTATTATCTTTTCCCCCTTAATTATGCCTTCATCATCAGCAGTGCAGCACAGTATATATGCCTATATATATATATATAAGTATTTTCTTGATATACGAGAAGATTCACATCACACAAAGAAGATACGGACAATATCTTGAGTTTGTATAATTCTTAGACAACAAGTACGATTATTATAATGTTAGAAATCTTGTTGATTTACTGAAGATTGCAGTAGTTGTGGATACGTTGTAAGGTGATGAGCGTGCTGGTGAGCAGACAGCTAATGCAGATTCTTAACTTGTTTGTTTTATATATATCTGATGTTGTGAGAAAATGCTGATAACAAGAGTTGAAGCAGCCTTTGGGGAAGAGTTTCCTGAAATCTGCAATTTGATTCTCACAGTTGGAAGGATTCCATTCCATGCACCTGCAACCCAAAAGTACTACCTAGCTACCTAGCTACACCATTCTGATTTAGATATATAAGTATTATATATTCTCTGACACAACTTACACACAAACATGGAAGCACGACTTTAGTTAAACACCTTGTCACCCTGATTCTATCCAGTATAACTATGAATTCGTGTTTATAGAGACAAAAATGGACAATTATTATACCATACTTACTATCAGAATTTTCTATATGTATGGACAAATTCGATATTTTTAATTGATTTTTTACGGATGTTAAAAAGGAAAAACTGGGCTAATATAGAGGTCTGTTGGAGACCATGGGCTTTGAGAGAAATATTAAGCCCGTCGAAAACTGGGGCCGCAGAGATTTGCTGTATTAGTCATGACCAGAGATTCGATTTCCCGTAAGTTCGATAAATCAAGTTTTATAAGATCGGGCCAGTTTGGTTGAAGATCACTATCTATAAATATAGCGTGTTTGATCTGATTTTGAGACCCAATTCATGAGCCCAAGGTCGACTTTATTAATTTAACATTAGACAGATAGGTGAGAATTTCCAAGTTGTTTCTAATTACTCGTTCTTACTAATTTATGTAATCACAAATATTGCTCAAGTCCAATGTAAATTAATTTCAACGAGTCATATTACTGCGAAAAAAATATATATATGATTTCTCATTATAATTAATTACCATAATTAAAAGTGAAAAGATAGAATACTAGTTAATTTCGAGTGCACAACTGGTATTAGTTATTGTTTCTGTAGGCGAGGGCGAATTAGTCATAATTAAAAAATATTTCGAACATAGCATTTAAATTTTTATATTATTTTGTTTATTATAATAGAAAATATGTATTTACAATAAAAATTTTAATATAGCCATTTATATTATGGAGAATATATATGTATATATTTGGTAGTGTATTGAACTGAAAGAATTACCGTACAATTTGTTCACTGGTCTGATCTTTCAATTATACATGCATGGCTTCTTTCCATTGAAAAGATCGCGACGACTATGAATTTGAAAATGAAACTGTTTAATTATAGCCATCAATCAATTTGACAGATGACTACAGAATACAAATCATAGCTAAAACTAAAATGACAATATCAACTTCTTTATCCCTTTTTCCTCCTTCAATGTTCCCATACAACACGATTTAATTCTCCATTTCTTTTTTGTCTTTCTTTTTGTTCTTTTTTTTTTTCCAGACAGTCACACCCTCGTAACTGATATAAAAGAAACATAAGATAAAAGATTTAGCAGAAAACAGAAAATGTAACATTCAACCATCCATCACTCCAATTAGTACTAATGCTTGACCTTGCCACAGAGCAATGCATTTGGCGGGATGTCGTATTCAGTAAACAGGCTACGTTCGTCGTTCCACACTCTAACATACAGTTCTTGTCCCAGGTATCGTCTTGGCCAAATCGCAGACCTTAAATTCCACATTCCCTTATTGTCCAGTGACACCAAAATCGCGCTCCAAGAATAAGGATACACCTGTGTAAGAATACCGAGAATTTTCAAGAACGTTAATGAACAAGTTCGAGTTGAGGTCCAAATCTTGTTAGTCCCAAAAGTGCCCACTTATGATATTACCTGGACTGTGTATCTGGTCGGGGCATCATTGTAATTGTAGAAGCGTCTCCTCAATGTAGTATTCCACTTGCCACTACCAAACCTGTATATATGTTTACAATTTATTTGATTATAATTAGGCAAATGAATATTTCAGACAAAATCTAAGGCTTCTTTTGCTACATTTAGGCTTATTAAAACACGTGGTGGCCTTACCCTACAGTCCAGAAATCGTAGCCATCTAGATGCCAAGACTGGATGGTGGATTCACTATTCTGGAACACGATTTCGACGAAATCGTGTAGAGTGGTTCCAACTACTGAGGTTCCAAGAGCTGCAGGGCCTGCTGGAGGGCTGTCCTTGATTGAGTTTAAGGTGAAGACATCAGGGATGTTGAAATAGTCAGCAAGCTTCAATGGGGTGTCCGGATTTATGTAAGACACCTTATTAACTGCGTATCTCAGCTTTCCGTTAATTTTAGCAGCAGAGTTTTCTAACACTATTGTCCGCACGACTTGTATGGTTCCGTAGTGGAATGAGCCCTGTGGGTTAGGCCTGGCTGCATTTGCCGTCAAATTCCATCTGTATATATGCAAAAGTGCAAACAAGTGTATTAGTATCTGGCTCTTCTGAGTTGACAGGCCGACTCAGAAGATTCTTGTCTATCATGTCAGGTTTGGCCAAGAAGCTAGTGTTAAATACCTGACAGTTCTGGCTTGCTTCATGGACCAGTGAACATGGTAAGTTGGTGCAACGGGTAGTGGCCCTGAGGCTGGACTGTTAGAGCCCTGATAGTGAAGGACTGCGGTCGCGGTCAGAATAGGTTTGGTGAAACGAGTGGAGGCGACGATGAAATAGTCTTTAGGATTATGGCTGTGTACGGTCACCAAGAAGGAGCTGGACTGTCCGACGTGAATGTCCAGTGACTCGTACATTTCCTGCATCGTATGCGACCCTTCGCACTCCACCAGGCGTAGTGTGTGTCCCTGAATCCTGAAGTTTATCGACGTTGTCATTCCTACATTCGACACTCTGAACAAATAGGTTTGCCCTGGAATTTCACCAGCATTTAGTTTTCTCCCGAACCATGAAGGATATTGTGTAATACATTAAAAGTCTATATATATAGAACACTATGTATTATACCTGGCACGACATTGAAGGAAGTCAAACGAGGTTTCCCGTTTATGAGGATGCCGTCAGGAAGTGGGAAAGGGTTCCCTGAATCCAGGATTTGTTGCAATTCCTGCAAGCCATGTCCTAATATTAGATTGAGAACCCTAACTATCAAACTGCTGGAAAATATGCAATGAAGCGTTTAAATGTCATTAACCTTGTGATCTTTCTTCCACCAGTCGCTGACAAGGACTGTGAATTCCTCGTATGGCTTGGGGTACGGAACTGGAATCACGGACCTGGCCAAGATATTGAATCCTCCGAACCCGCCGGCGGCTCTGTGCATTAGCGTGGACGGGAAGTAGGTGAAGGTCCCGATTTGATCCTTCATTTGCATCTTGTATGTCCAATTTGAGTTTGGAGGAATCGGACAGTTCGTTCCGAGCACACCATCTTGCCATGAAGTCTTCCTTTGTTTCACTCCGTTCCTAGTGTAATTTACCATGCAAGAGAATTAGTCATGATATCTTAATTCAACTTTCACGTGCTCAATTTTGTACATACATTAATATGGAATAATTATATATAAATATGCCGAACTTCAAATATAATAATTAAAAAAAATCCTTCTAAACAATTGCATTGACATCACTCGTAGTTATATTTTTAATTTAATGACATTATAATGTCTTGCCGACTTGGGTTTAGGAGGAATTTATAAAATAAATAAGATTTCAGGCAATACTGTATAAACTCAAATTTAAGGTATATTGTCAGTGTAATTTATAGCAAAATTTACATAAAGAAGAAGAAAGGTGAACCCACCATGTGAGGAGAAGAGGTTCGTCCAATTTGTTCTCAAGATTAACAATAACATTGTCATTGGTGACAACATTAACAGTGGGGCCTGGAAATTGTCCGTTAATGAGAATTCCCTGTAAAGTTCACAAGAAACACTAATGTTAGAAGTCATATAATCAAGTACATCAAAATTACGGTTCTGTACAGTAATAGGAGCAAAATTTACCCTTTGTTTAACGTCAAGAGGTGAAATTTCCCCATATTCGACTACCCAATTGAGATATACATAGGGGTCTTCAGCCCTGACATACGAAACCAGACTCAAACAGGCCAAAATTCCCAGGACAATGGCCTGTCTCATTTTAACCAATGAAGTTTCCTCCGAATATCCGAAAAAAATTAAAAAGCAAGAACGAAAAACAATACTGTAAAGATGGAGGAGGAAATAAGAAGTGAGCAATGACCAAATGACAGGTGCAAGGCAGAAGCTTATATAACAAAGTGACCCGCCCAGAAACCAACAACGTAGAGGATCGAACTGCATGCTAACATGGTGTGCCACTCGGATTTCGAGAAGAAATCTAGAGCTCATTTGCGCCGTACTTCTTGCTCATTAATGCTTTCGTCAATTCTAACATCTACTAAAATCTATTTGACTCGATTTCTTGTAAGTTTCATGTCTTCAACTTAAAGTAATTAGTTTATTTTAGTCTGAATCTTGATTATTCTAACATTATGGGATTTCTTTCGTTTGGTGAAACAAATAGCAAATGTGGTTGGCATTGAGTATAGAAGTTCCCGCCTCGAAACTTCAAGTTGATTGGTTAGTTTATACGTTGCCTTGCAGACAAAATTGTCGCGTTAATTCTATAAAAATATCAATCATGTCGAAGCGATTAATACTTCTATCTAAAGTGATCACTTATTTCGTAGAATGCAATTACAATAATCGAATTTGCTGAATTAATGAATTTTCCTTGAGAAATTAATAAGTGGCAAATGAATTAAGATTTTGGTATCGATCAGCGTCGACCATAATGATTAAGATTGATGTATGGATATGAAGTAAACCGTCCGAACTCCATTTAAATTTAAATATTTATTTCATTTTATACGAAATATATTAATTACTTGCAATACGCTGAAATTATATAAATTATTGTAATTATGTGGTTGCTTCAAATTAAGATATGGTTTGCTTCATTGATATGTAATGACAGGACTGATGTATGGTTGGGTTGGAGAATTCGCACTCTAAGGAGTGAGATTCGTCGGTGGTGGTGATGGAGAATTGTGAGAAAGCGAGAAGGACGCAGCCAAGGACGGATCATCATTAATTATAGGGTTAAATAATTATCAGTTTTGTCGAAAATAATTAATTAATAATGGAGATGATAAATGGGGGTGTGGTGCAGTAAAAGTGTTTTCACATGGAAGACAATGTGAGGATATATCAACTCTAAGTGTACTATATAATTTCATTCACTAATCCCCATTTTCCACAAATCATATCATAACCTAAAGTTTTATTTTTTTATCATTATTATTACCACCACAGAAAGAAAAATATAAAGAAAGAAAGGAATAGCTAGTAACCTAATTAATGGGGTCAACTAGTCACCTTCCCGTGAGGAGATTAATTGTTTCTCCTTAGTAGGTTTATAGCTATAATTATTCGCATTGAAAATTGAAATCAAAATTAAATTAATTATATAATAAGTATTAAATTTATTTTTTAATTAGTTTTAAATTTAATTAAATTCAATGTGGGTTAAATATATTCATAATCGCCTCATATAGTTAGACGCGACGCACATAGAATTAGTTCATGGCGCTTTCTTGAATTTTTATTTTCATGCAAATTATAGAATCTTTTCACTTTATATGATCATATCAAGTCATAAACTTAAGTGCATACGAATCTAAATTGGCAAAAAATAGGTTAAAGAATTTCTGCCCGTGGGAGTAGAATTTAGAAGATCAAATGTATCGAGCAAGAATTATTTTTTATAATTAGTACTTACCAACTCCTCAAATTATTTATATTTTGAGAGTTTTGTTTTATAATGATAGCATTATTGATATTGCAATAAATTGAATAATATATGAGTTCCAATATTTGAGCCAATTAAGCTAAAATATAGAGCCACTAGGTTAACTTGATATTGAGGTTGTTAAATAACAACTATACCCTCAATGTACGAGAATGGCACTCATGACACTTTGAGACAAGGAAAATATTACTTCGATAAAAGATAGAAAGTTTCATAGAGTCATAACTTTTTTTTTTTTTCTTTTTCTAGAAACAATAAACTATATTATAAATTGAAATATAATTAAGATTTAACATATTTTTTACAGTTAAATTGGAGTCCAAAAGCTTAAATTTGTAAAGTTATAAAAATTAAACTTTAATAGTTAGACGATGAGAAATTGTAATTTATGCCCGACAACTTACCTCGTTGTGATTGTCCCACTGTTTTAACACTCATCAAATTTGCACGTATTCCGTTAGGTAACTAACAATTGATTTAATGGAGAGAGAACATGTAATCTTCCATCAAATGTTTAAAGAAATTTATGATTGAGACTAAATTGCAAACTTTTGTGATTTGTGAAATTAAAATCTGGTAAGTAGTAAATTAATTGGATTGAAATTGTAAAGAGGATAGATTGTAGGAAGTAAATTGTAATTTTTCCGGTTAGATGAGTATGCTTTGGATGGATTGGAGATGAGATGTTTTAGAGGGGGTAGCACGCAGCAAGTTTGGAAATCGACTTGGGAACCATAAAGCGTACTTTCAGTTTCGCTTATACGTTTCCCATTAAAATCGTCTTTCTCCTTTAATTGTTATTTTACTTCCTTTTTGTACTGTACTAGAGTTTGTTCATGATATGGCACTTGGTCCAAACTCCAAAGTATTTTGAGATCCACGTGAAGTTACCCCCATGTGCACATCACGTGACATTAAGTGCAACAACAAAGATATTTATGTTTTTTATTGTTATTATTATTATTATTTGTTTTTATGAGAAAGAAGAACATCTTACTTAGTCTAGTAGATAGCTAGGACATACTTTTGGGCCTAATGTCTTCTCACTCCAATTTGTTTTGGGCTAACGCAGTCCAATTATCAAGATGATGGCACAGTCATTGGAGTTGGGCCTCGGATGTGATGCACTGTTTGGGCCTATGAATGGATAAAACCCATTTTTTACGGCTTAAATACAATAATCCTGTTCCTGTGAAAATATAATGGTAAATTACAATTACCTCTCTTGAGATTTGGTATAATTACGAATACCCTCTTGTTATTTAAAAAGATACAAATACCCCTATGTTGTTTCATGGATTATGTAAATTTTGGATAAAATTACAAAATTTTCAACTCTGTCCTTACTGTATTTTCTATTTTTTTAAAAAATTAAAAATTTATAGAAAAATCGGATTGGGTGGATGGAACAATTTTAAAATTACAAAAAAAAATCCACTTAATACATAAAAAATTAAAAAAATAAATAAAATTATAATTCTTAATCCACAATAAAATTTTGGTTAATTCACCAAAAAAATGAATTAAAACCTAACGGATTAAGCTAACAATTACACAATCATTAAACAAGGGGAGTATTGATAATTTTTTAACCAATGAGGGAACATTTGTAATTATGCCAAACGTTAGGACAGGTCGTTGTAATTTACCCTAAATATAATGCAGAGGTAGTGAGAGCTTGTTTGTAAAGCACATGTCTTTTAGGAAGGCTTTGTGCCATTAATATTTTTCACAAGAAGATAAAATGCAACTAATCTGCTTTTATCTAACTACACTGACTGAAATTCATTCAATATGTGCATGAGTGCATCAACTTAGTGCATTAGACATGATGCTCATAAAAATGGACTGATTTCAAAGTGGTCTAAGCCTCTTTGGGGCCACAACCCATTTTTATCAGCATCAAGACACATGGTTTGAATCAATAACACATGAAATTCAGAGCAAGTGGTGCTACAAAGAGCGTCTAAGTTGATCCAAACTGTTAAATTATATGTTTGATATACAAATTGAAGAAGTCAAGAATCTCACTCCCTGTGTATAAAAGCAGCCAACCTCTCATGACCAGAAAACAGAATAAACACTCTATAAAATCTTTAGACTAACTAAGGATGTCTATGGCCGACGGCTTTACCGCAGAGCAGAGCATTAGACGGTATGTTGTATTCATTGGCTAGACTCTGTGTTGGATTGTAAACCCTGAGATAAAATTGCTGTCCGAGGTATTGTCTTCCCCATATTGCAGACCTCATGTTCCACATACCCTGGTTGTCCAATGATACTAGGATAGCAGTCCAAGATTTGGGATATACCTGCAAGGGAACTCAAGCAATGTTATGATCAACCTCACCAGACTTTATTCTAATGGCGGAAATGTCAAATACAATGTTATATACAAGTTACCTGTGTGGTGTGTCTGGTCAAGGCATCAACAAGATTGTACGTTTTCCTGCTAGCTTGTGTCCACTGTCCTGATCCGAATCTATTTGATAACCCAGAGAAAAAAGTATTAGAAACTTAGCTCATTGTGTAGGTGCAAAAAATGAACTCTGTTGATGTGTGACAGCCTACCCGACAACCCAGAAATCATAACCATCGAGATGCCACGATTGCAACGTGTCCTCATTGTTTTGAAAGACTACTTCGATGAATTCATGGAGAGAAGCTCCCATCACAGCCTTTGTTAGCTTGGCACCACTGCCAGATGGAGCACTCGGGATGGAGTTAAGGAGGAAAACACCGGAGATGTTGAAGTAATCGGCGAGCTTCAAAGGAGTGTGAGAGTTGATGTGGGAGACCCCATTGACGGCATATCGTTGCTTCCTTTTGATGATAGGTGCTGAATTAGCCAGCACGATTGTCCTCGATGGTTTTATTTTCCCATAGTGGAAAGAACCCTGAGGGTTAGGCCTTGCTGCATTCGAGGTCAGATTCCACCTGAAACATACACGAGTAAATTTAGGCTTCTGAATGGCAATTTAAGTTTTGGGCTAGCCGTTTTCTCAGGTTTGTTGAGGTCTTCTAGGTTATATACCTGAACGATCTAGCTTGATCAATAGACCATTCTACTTCAGTAGTTGGACCATCTGGGGCAGGCGCAGAAACGGGAATCTCAGAGTTACTATAGTGCACAACTGCAGTGGCACCATAGACTGTATCTGTGAACCTTGTGGATGCAACTACGTAATAGTCTCTTACAGACTGATCCAAGGTGACCAGGACAGTCACAGATTGACCCACATGGACGTCAAGAGAATCGTACATGTTCTGAAGGACATGAGACCCTTCGACCTCGACAAGCTTCAACTTATGACCCTGAATTCTGAAGTTGAAAGAGGTGGACAAGCCAATATTCGAAATCCTGAACATGTAGGTTTTCCCTGGAAATGAAAGCAAGATACAGTGAGCATATACAGCTCTGGCTATAGAAACACTAAATAAAAACAGTAATTCCGTATTCTGTACGAGGTTGTGCTTTCATACTTTCATTTATGAACATTAATTCTTGCAGAATATAAACTATTAAAGTCTGTGAAATAACCTTGATCACCAGTGAAGGTAGGTCCATCATGGCTATGTATAAGGAATCCATCAGGGAAAGGCAGGGGTTTTCCTGAATCCAGTATTTTCTGCAATCTCTGCAACAACATAACCCTAACTATTGTCATACACGCATGATCTGAACTAACAATAAACGTGGAATTATTACAGAAAAACTTATTTCTTACTTTGCTTCTTACTCATCAAAACTAACATGTGAGCAGTTCTTGATTGACTTCTGGGTGAGTTGCATATGACATTATCTTTGTCAGTTAAAAGAACAATAATTGAAGACATCAAGATATAGCAATAAATTCTAACCTGGTGACCACCATGATACCAATCACCAATAAGTAGGGTGAAATCTCCAGCAGGCTTGGCATATGGAACTGGAATCACCGATCTAGCATAGATATTAAGGGCTCCAAAACCTCCAGCAGCTCTGTGCATCCTAGTCGATGGAAAATATGTGTAGCTTCCAATTTGATCCTTAGTTTGGAATTTGTACGTGTAATTTGAGTTGGGCGGGATTGGACAATTAGTTCCCAACACACCATCTTGCCAAGAATTCTTTCTTTGTTTGATCCCATTCCTAGTTCATACAACATGAATCACCCGTAAAGTTACGTCTTGGCTAAACTCTGAACCCATCTGATAAAGAACTGATTCTTGAAATGAATACTCGAAAGCATAGGCACAGGATCTAAACATCATAGGAACTGAAAACACCAAATTCCTACATCCTATATAAGAATAATGGGACATCCTACGATGGTCCGAAAAGTCACGGATAGGACTTCTAGATTGGAACCGATCCATTCAAGAATCTCATGTAACAGGATATATAGTTGTAAATTTTTCTTGAAAATATTGGATAACCGCTGCTCTTCAGTAAGAAATTAGCAAACTAAGCAAGCGAAAATGTAGATCAAATGATTGGACATGAACCTTAACAGAAAAAAAGCCAGGAACATTAAACATGGTACAAGGTGAGTGTGACACACCATGTCAAAAGGAAAGGCTCATCCAACTTGTTCACGACGTTGAGGATTATGTTATCATTGGTCACAGCCTCAAGAGTAGGACCAGGAAATTGACCATTGATGAGTATGATCTGCAAATTTAACCATCAAATTTCTGAACACTCCGTTACACACACAAACACACACATAGTTGAGTGGACAATCTCAAAACGTTGCTAACCTGCTGATCTTCTGGGCCAAGTACCCACTTAGTTCCATAAGTGACAGTCCACGTATAATACTTGTAAGCATCCTCTGCTCTTGCTACAGAGACACTCCAAAACGCCAAGATTGCAAGAAAAGACAGCAAACCTGCTCCTCCCATTTCAACTACTTAAATTGAACGAACGCCCAAACCTCTGAATCTGCAGAAATCCCACTTCAAATACATCACACATTCTTAAGTACAATGCACGAAATCTAACTTCACTAACATGATGAAATCTTAAAATCTAAACCACAAAAAGAAAAATTAGAGCTTGCAGCTATGCGCATTGCACAATAACAATGAGCATATACCAATCTGAAAACAGCACGAACATGAAATGTTGAAGAAATCAACAAGACTACAGAACAACATCATCAGATCTGAAGTGGGATTTAACCAAAGACACGGAAAACACGTGGCAGAAATGGAAATGTACCAGGTTTGAGACGATTGAACAAGTACAAAATGGGAAAGAATAATGGAACGCAACGAGTGAATCTTTCTTCAAAATCAGTGTCTGGTTAGCTGCCTATTGCTACTTCCCAAACTGGGTTTTGGATGTATATATAAACAAAGCTATAACACTGACAGAGCGCTTGAAAAGAAAAAGCTTTCGCGCGCGCCCTGTCTGGATATCACCAACTTTCACATTGCCTCTACGCGTTATTATGATTGTTTTCTTGGTCTTTTTCGAATTTTATTACTAATAATTAATATCAGTTTTTTACGATAATTATTTTTTTTTCCTTCTATATTTAAAACCTCACAGTCAAAAAAAAGTTTTGAATTCAAATTCAATCAACATGAACGTATAATTTATTTTATGATATTTCTATTTTATTTTTGTAATATATTCTTGAACAATGTAGTAATAATTAAAGTTAATTTTATTGGAAAAAAAAAAGGGGTAGTTGGGAATAAAATGTCATAAATCTCGGCGCTGGTCATATGTTATTGATTTCTGTCAGCTTCTTTTCCAACATTTTGATGCATTCAGCATTCTATTTCTCTTTTAGGGTTTTATGTCTGTATAATTATTTGACCATTTTTTCTTTCAATTTCTTGGATGGCCAATTTGATCTTTCCTTCAAACTGAAGCCATGTATACTTCATGCTAGAAATCAAGTTTTGCTTTTCTGTGTTTTAAATATAATGTTTAAGTAAGTTTTTAGATATGTTTACATAATGTGCAAGAAAGAACATTGTAAGGTGGACAAAGTGAACCTATAAGAATTACAGACAACCTAAATTGTACTTTAGTCATTTATAAATCTAGTCTATTTGTGCGATCTAAATTGGATGATTGATTATCTGATCATGGTGAGTGCCTAAATATCTAAGTTCGAGTTTTTTCAGAATTTGCGGTATCCAAAGGACTTGACAAAACTACTAACATGAGCATCAATCAATATTTGATTAAAATTAATCACATGCTCTGTAATCAAATTAAGGGCCGTATCTAATTAATAAAATATTGAAAGTGATCATTTGCAGACATAATTATGGGTTTGAATGGTTGGGAGGTGAGCCACAGCCACCTTCAATTATTTCAGATCACAAGTATTTTAACATTTACGTGGGATAGAATTGAGTATCAGCCTTCACATGCTCCATAATTAATGGGATAATTACATTTACAATCTCCCATTTATTATCTTTTTACATAATTTATTTTTGCCTTTTCAAAAATTATAAAAACCACATCTAGCTGCCTTTAAAATTTTAAAATATCTTTATTGACTAGGTCAACCTTTAAAATAATTTTTCAAGCACAGAAATGCCCTTAAGATGTTTTTGGAATTATTAAAAGGTAGAAAGGATGTCAAAGTAATATATATGAAAATGAGTTATATGACTTGATTTTTTTTAATTTTAATTTAGATTATTTTATTAACTTTTTTATTGAATCTCTAGATAAAATTATAAGTTTTATAGTTAAAATATTAAATTATTTAATTAATATATAAATAAAGTTAGTTAATTGATTATTGGTTTAAATTTAAAAATTATCACACTTGTATAAATTATTAAAAGTAAAAGATTTATCCTCTGTTTTTATTTATAACTAAGTTTTACTAAAATGAAACTAATAATAAATTACATATTTTATATAAATCTAATTAGAATTAATAAAATAAATTTATTTATTTATTAAAAAGATATTTTAACAAAACAGGGTTAGGGTTAGGCGGTGTGGATGGGGCAGAAGGGATAATATATTTTAAATAAATTAAATAAATAATTTAATAGTTTTAATATTTTTCTAATAAATAAATTATTTATATTATTCATTCTAATATGATTTATATAAAATACATAAATTATTTTTAATTTTTTATTTTAGTAAAATTTAGTTATAAATAAAAATAGAGAATAAATAATCTTTTAATTTTACTAATGAATAATTTATATATTAATTAAATAATTGAATACTTTAATTATTAAAAGGTGCAATTCTATATAGAGATTCTATAAAAAAAAAAGTCAATATAAAAATTTATATTTAAATTAAATATTAGTATAAATAATAAAAAAGTATATATGGGGTGATATTACTCATCTCCATAAATATTACTTTGACACTCCTACTTTTTGATAATTATAAAAATATCCCTAAGGATATTTCTATCCTTGAAAAATTATTTCAAAGGTTGACCTAGTCAACAGGGGTATTTTTTTATTTTAAAGGCTGTCAGGGTGGTTTTTATAAAATTTTTAAAAGACGGGGGTAGTTTGTGTAAAAAGATAATAGACGAGGGGTGTAAATGTAATTATTCTTGTTTTTATATTGCCCTCCTCTCTTTTTTTTTTTTCTTTTTTTAACAGGGTGGTGTCTTTAAAGCAAGCAATAAACTGTTACAAATTCGATATGCAGTATAACTATATTTCTAAGTCAGTCAACGACTTCAAGTAAAATAAACAAACAACATAGACATACTACTATAAAAGTAAACTAACACCTACATGCGTAGGATTTTAATATCTTTAAATGTTTGTTTTTTTTTCTAACAATCAGATCATTCTGTTAATCAAAAATCGTCAAAATTATTAATATTAGTCAAAAAATTCAATGGAAATTTGTATTTACTTTCAATTAACTTATTACTAATCTATTATTGGTCAAGCAAATCTTTTGACTAAATACCCTTATACACTTCAAACATTAATACGTGTGAGGAGGTATATGTTCATTCTTGTAAGGATATTCTGGTAAGGAAATATTTGTTTGATCTATATCAAGTAAATAATAAGTCAATTATAAGTAAATATGAATTCCATTTTAAGTGTTTGTTAATATCAATAAATTTGACAAATTTTGACTAATAGAATATCGATTTATTAATAAAAAATAAAAAATATTAAGGATACTGAATATAATTTTTCAAACTAAAAAAAGATATGTATAATTATACTAAATTTGATATGTGGGCAGTATAATCGTCCCCCAATTAATCCCATCCACCAGATCCCAAATTGATTCCATGTTTGTTTTTTTTTTCCTCTGCTTTCCCTTTTTCGTTTTCGGCTCTTCCTAATTTTATTGGTCTCATAAACCTTTTGGCGTCTTAGGAAGTAAGAAATTGGACCGTTAAATAACTTTTCTGAAAAATGCAATAAGCGTTGCAGTCTTTACCAATTAGTATTGTTGGATTGGACATCCTCCGCTTCAGATTTGGTATAATTAAGAATAGTTACTTATTATTTAAAAAATTATAAATATCTCTCAAATTAAAATTAATTACGTAGTTTTTAGACGATAAGGTAAATATTATCAGTTTACCTTTGCTGAATTTTCTTCAAGAAAATAAAATATTTAAAAAAATACAAAACAATCTAAGGGTGGGTAAAGTAAATAATCAATTGAAAGTATTAGTGTATAATAGTATTTTATAAAATTATAATTTATAATTCAAAAGAATTTTTTTGGAAAGTTCACCATAAAATTTGGATAAAAACGTAAAGGAATGAGCTTGTTGTTCCACATACATTTAAATCATAGAGTATTTGTCATTTTCTCAAATAATAAGAAGGTATTTAAAATTATGCAAAAAATTTCAAAAAAAAATAATTATAATGTACTCTAAAGATCATGATAAATATTAATTAACAATAACAGTACTCATCACACCGACTACAAAATATATACAATAAACAATGTCCACTATTCAAGCACTAAATATTGCATATCCCATGATTCCATAAAAAAGATATGCACATCCAATAAATAATTTATACTTTCCTGCATAAGAAACATGTTCACTAAACTGTATATACAAAGTATAGATACAAAATATTTTTTTTTTACATACAATACGTCTTGTCTCATAACTGTGATGTGCTCACTGTTCTTTTAGCAACTGATGCTAAAACTATGATCATGGTTATAAACTATTCTTGACAAGTTTTTGTTTGGACCCAATTCGATTAAATTTGAATTAATTATATGGTAAGTTTTTGTACTTGTTATGTGATTGGATTGATTCGATCGAATTAAGTTCGAAAAAGAATTTTCCAACCAGTATAAATATTTTGCCGATAGCTAGAAATTATGACAAATATTAATGAATTCGGGGAATTTTTTTTTCACATTAAATATTGATTGTTAGAATTTTGAACTTGTATTTCGTTGTAAGGGGGATATCTATTTTCTTAGTAGTAATTTCCCGGTAAATTTAACATTACCAAACTTTTTATTTTAATATTTTCCTAAGTTATTTACTATCACTCAGTTACTTGTAGTAGAAAAACATTAACTATATTATTTGTATGTATACTATGAAAAATCACAGAGTTATCATTTAAAAAAAAAATTACGGAAGTAAATATTCCTACTTATGATATCATACTCCGTGAATTCTTAAAAATCCTTATCAAAATCAGGTTAAATTCACTTCTTATATTTTTCAAATTATACAAAAAGTGAAATTTTGATAAATTAGGTAAATCAAATAGGGCGCTATGTTGCTGCATGCAATACAATTAACGTATTAGTCGTTGTTCGACTTAGCGTGAGTATCACATATTTGTTGTTGAAAATACGTTTTGACAGAAAAGGATGATTTTAGAATTTATAGGCACTCAAACTCTTTATTTACAGTAGATATGAGATGCATACTGATATCCGAGCCAAATTAAGTTGATGAAACAAAATAGTAATTTTTCCAAAGCCCTATAGCAATTTTTGTTTAATCCAAAATAATTGCCAATAATTAAGGGGGTAACTATAATTATTGAAAATTATTTTAATGAGAAAATACTAACTGTATCTGATTCTTGTATCTGGCTTTTATTGGAGCCATACCTAACATGTGGGCACTATGATTTTTTTTTTTTAATTTATTTTTTCTGCACACAAATACAAAATGATAGAAAAATGCACACCTATATAGACTAAATTCTTAATTATTGTCACCATTAAATTAAACATGACCAAATTATGCATTGATTAGACTACGCACTGCTAAAAAGTGCATGACCCACTTCTCAAGAGCACTAATCCACTGGGCCACTACGCTCATAATTTACTCGTCTCAACTATGTGTTGTTGGATGAACACTATAATTAATGGCATCCATTTGGCATTATATATGTATAAAGAAATGATGTGCCACAATCTATGATGTATGAATACGTATTAATACAAAAAATGTAAAAAGATTACGATCAAGTGGTGTTCATGTCCAACACAATATTACATAATTTTTGGAATACGCATGCATTAGAGGCCACAATGATTAGTAAGAAAGAAAAGAGGATGAACCAAGAAGTTACAAAATTAACCATAAATGTGAAGTTTGAATTGGTGAAGTCCTGTATTGATGTGGGTTGGGCTTATTAGTTATTATGTGCACAAATGGTTTGAAGATGGGGCAGTAGTTGAATTTTGGGTAAGGCCCAACTGACTTTGAATAGGAAATGCTGCTGCTCTGCACTGCACTATTTGTATTTGTATGTGTGTTTCTTTTGAAGGGTGGTGAGTCAGAATTTGGGAGAAAAGAAGCTGCATGTCTTCCACGTCGCTCTTTGCACACTGTTACGTGTAGCTTTTGCTTCTCTACCTTTCTTCTACTCATCATCTTCTCTTACTCTTTGCCTTATGATCAACATCATCACTTTGTAAATTCTTCAATGCTTTGTGCTCGTCCCTCTCTTCTTATTCTGCATATATATCCTTTCCAGCTGGTCTGAAGCTACCTGTCTCTCTCTCCCATTTTCTGATACGATCGAACTTTTCAAGAATTAAAGCATGTCTGATCATTCGTCGGACTCTCCAACCTCTTCACCAAAAGCTCAGCTCCACAACCACCCAGGTATCCTCTCACTCTCACACACACACAGAAGATGTTTATGTATAATAATCTCTTTTCTGAATTTGCAAACAGATGTAGTCAGCGACGTGATTCTGTGGAGAAGGAAGCAACTGAATGTTATAATCCTGGCAGCGGCCACTGCAGCATGGACAGCAATGGAGGTCTACCAATTCAACTTCATAACTCTGCTTTCTTGGCTGGCAATGGCCCTTCTCCTCTGCCTATTTTTCTGGGGCACCATTCATCGCCTCTTGAAAAAGTATATCAAATCAAACACCCTCGCCAGAAAGAGACACACAGAAGTTGTTGTTTTTTAATCTGTTTTCTGTGGGAATGCATGCAGAGAGGCGCCTGACCTGTCAGAACTAGAGATCAGCGAGGAAACAGCAACGGAGACAGCAAAGTCACTTAGACAACGTGCGGAGGAAGGGATTCGGCTGATGTTCCACGTGAGTGCCGAGAGAGAATGGTTCGTGTTTGCGGGAGTTGTGGCATGTTTGTATGCAGTCGCCGAGCTGGCGAGGCGTTTCGATTTTCTTACGCTTTGCTACATAGGTGAAACATTCAGCTTCAACTTGCTAATGCTATAACTGATTAACTACGCTCTCCTTTTCCGTATATATGTAGTTGTATTGATCATACTTGTGAAATTCTGAATGATGGGGTGCGGGTGTGTTTTCTTGCTCTGGCATTTTGCAGGAGTGGTGGGAGGAATGACGATACCTGTAATTTATTTCAAGAACGAGGAGAGGATAAGAGAGATGGGAGAAAAAATGAGGGTGAAATCAGGGAGTACGTATGCGGGAGTTGAGGAGAAGTTACAGAAGATGAGGAACAAGATTGGAGGGAGGAAGAAACAGAAGAAGATGGAGTAGGTAGCATACTCCTCATATCTTGGGATCTTGTGTTTACCTTTTTTTGTCCCCTTAGATTAGCAAAAGTTGTAATTTTGAACATATTTTTGTATATTGATGGATAATCTATCTAGAATCAATAAAAGAAGGGATTAGTAGAGAGTAGTCACCGTGCCTAAATTTTTCTTTCCCATGTTCAACATGGACTGTTAGTAGATAATATATATAATTTAGAAGGAAATTTGGCAAGGGGATCCGTGGCGCAATGGTAGCGCGTCTGACTCCAGATCAGAAGGTTGCGTGTTCGATTCACGTCGGGTTCAAACCCCCATCATTACGGGCCCTGTATAATTTTTTCCGCCTCCCGCTCTCTTTTCAATTTTTTCTAGCAAGAGCAGTTCACTTTTTCCCACTTGCATCCACCAACATTCTTTTGTTGGTTCAGAGATTGATCGAGTGCCCAACTGTCCAGGATTGATTGATCCAGTACTGAATTTATTCTAACACCGAGACGATAAAACTAGCTGCAGTACCCGGGCGATTGAATGAGTTCTGTTCATCCAAGGCACCTGCTCATTTCTACGGACTGCCACAATGGAGCAACCCCAAACGTAAAGGAAAAGCACTTCATTTACTCCATTATTTGTCTTTGGGGTGCCCATGGGTGGAAAGTTGTTTAGCGGGATGACTGAATCTGGTGCTGTCTCTGCCTGTGTGATTTATTGTCTGATCTTGACGTATGATTCGTTGAGGCTTTTTGTTTTTTCGGTTAAATGAATTTGTATGAAGAGGAGAGAAAAAAAGCTGCTTTTTGTTTTTCCGGTTAAATGAATTTGTATGAAGAGGAGAGAGGAAAAGCGCTGAAAGCAACAATACACCGGTCCCGTATAAACCAGGCTTCGGCTTCGTGGTGTTTGTGCCTGCATCACGGTAAATATGACCCTCAGGAAGCGAGACGGTCTTTCACTGTTTCTAAAGTGGAAATTTTGAACTTTGTGCAAGAATGACAAAGAGGGAACACAACTACCCAGAGGTTTCTTCCCTCGAGTATGATTCCATTACCTTCCAAGTGTAGCAATTGAACACACAAAGTAGTAGTAGAATCACCTGCTCAGCAAGCACATTACAGTAATGATACGGAATATTAGCAGGGGAAGAAAGCATACAACAAGTGTGAATCTAACAAGCGAGCAGAAGTGAAAATTGCAGTGAACTGAGAGTTGTGAATCATGAATGTGATACGAACAAGAAAATCCCTACATTGTGGGAACCTTCAGAACTGAAGCAAGCAACACATGCAGGATAGTAAATAGTCCAATCAAAAGGCACGACTGGTCAGGATTTCTACAAAAGAAGAAATGCAAACTTCCTCTACAGTCTACACTCCCTTCAGTTGACCTCCTTAATCATATGGTATTTGGATATAAGCCGCATCAGACACAAAAGGAACATCAGCATACATCCCAGCAAGGGCACATCTGATACACTCCAAAACTGTGAACAAATAGGCAAATGCAATCGTGGTCCAAGTGTGCATCCCGATCTTTCCCCAATATAAACCAAGTGGCATCCAGCGGCTCACAGTTCCAATAACCTGCAAAGCAATCTCCAGAAGCATTCCCATAACCACATGGAATCTAAAGAAATGTGGCCATTCTTTCCGCCTCACTACTCCAAGGTAAGCAACAAAGAAATATGCCATCAGAGACCAACTTGGTAGTCTCGCTAATGCACCCAGGAAACGGTAAGTCAGAAATTCAAAATCTTCCAAGAAAGGATGTAGATGATATGCTGTTTGAGCATACATCCATGTCTCATGAAGGGGCATCAGATACGGGAGGCATGCCAGAGTTCTCCACCACCATCTTGGCTTCTTCGTCATAGCAGGAAATCTAAAACTATAAGGCACGTCTTTGGAAGCCCTTGGAGGCAATGGTAGCCGTTGCCGCTTGGGTAACTTGGGAATCATATGTAACAAGCTACCTTGTTCCCCATGTAACAGTGATGTTGATGCAGCAGAGAGACGGAAATGCTGAATGCCTGCCATGGCAAAAAATGAGAAGTTACAGAGATAAGACTTGGAACAACCACTTGAATCCCCAATAACGTGCTCATAGTAGAATCACCGGAAGCTAAAAGAAGATTTCTATATATCATATTTATGAGAAATCACGGGTCACAGCATTGTAGTGAGTCATCATAATTCAAGCTGATATTCATTAAATATCCTGTATGATTAACTAACTTCATAAGGATTCCATATGAGAGATTTCTTTCAAACTAGTCACAATCATTAGGATCCCAGAAACAGCTCACTTCACTAACATTGTTCAGAGACAGGAAATTGGAGTGCCAAGACAGAGCAAGGTGTTGACACCGAAAGGCAAAATTCAGTTCCAAAGTGATCAAATATGCAAGTGGCCTAATCAAAGTACCTTGCTAAATCACTACAACAACAGTGACAATTTGACCCACAATAGGAAAATTTGATCAGCTAACATGATTGCCGGTAACCACCGCTGCTATGTTCTCAGCTGGCTACCAAAGTTGCAAGTAATATGCAACACATGAATGGATATTTGAGCAAAATTTACAACATCAAACCGTCATGATACTTGGTGTATACTAAACTACAGCCCTATATATGGAAAAGGAAATTCTGCATAGGGGTCTGCCCTACTCGGTTTAGAAGATCAAGAATTAGTTCTGATTACACCGGAAAGTAGAAGTATCAGCTACAAAACAAACCATCAACAGGGTAAAAGAATGAGATAACATCTTACACACTAGTTCTCCCACAGGGAGGAAAGGTTGCTGGTATAACAAACAAGTATCATCATCAAGAGGGCACATAATTCCGAGTACCATACATGAAGCTAAGGTGGCAGTTCAATTCGACGGACAGAAACATACCTGAAGATACAGAAGATTTAATCTTGAGAAGAGGTTCCCAGGAACTTGTCCCACAGAAAGACACCACTTTCTGTTGAGAACGAGGAATGCCTGAAATTGCCGAGTTGCGAGACCTGAATCTACATGGCTGGCTGTTAGTGGGGAGCAAATTAAAAACCCCAGAGTTCAAAGAGCACCCACTAAGAATCATACTCCAGCTCTGTCTTCAGACTTCCACCCTAAATACAGAAACAAAATAACTCTTGCATCACAGAATGAAAGCAAAGTAAAGAAAACGACAAGAGCAGGAAAAAACACATTATACCCATATACGCATATCTTTGATAAATCACAGAAATTAAAACCCGAATTCTAGGTACAAATCGATTAAAAAAATTAAATAAAATAGTGAATGAGATCATCATCATCATCCGGATAAGGTAAGCAGTACCTCTGAGAGAGTGAGAAAGCCTCGGAGTGGGGCTAGTGAGTAGCGGCTGGTGGTGGTGGGTTTGGCCGTTGAGGATTGAATGGAAAGGGGTTTCTGGATTGGGATTCATATTTATGTTAAATAGTTTTTTTTTTAATTGTGTACGTACTCGGGTTCCGGGTAGAAGCACTTACCCGGACCCGCTCAAAAACAACATCACTCTGAAAACAGTTTAAATTTACAATAGACTTTTAACAGCCGGGATCCGTGGCGCAATGGTAGCGCGTCTGACTCCAGATCAGAAGGTTGCGTGTTCGATTCACGTCGGGTTCAAACCCAACGATTCATGCGGATCCAATCCTTTTTGTTTATTTCAGCAGTCCAATGTTTCAGGTTGTTATCATCGATCCAGGTGATTTTATTTAAACTGCTGAAGGCTTTGTAATTTTTTTTAGAAAACTAACAAAGTATATAAATGAACTCTAATCCATACGAATAAAATTCCAATATATTACAGTAAGTTATCGTCACAAATCTGTTGTCATTCTCCATCAACATCACAGCGTTGCAATAAATCCACAACTACCAGTTTGCTTCTTTAACACCGTAGATATTGTTTTCTGTTAATTGAGCACTTAAAATTTGGCTATCAGATTTCCAGAAGATTTTCCGAAACCAAGATACGATAAATCCACAACATGATCTCTATGCTGTTAGCCTTCAATTTTAAAAAACACCGTAGATATCATCTTATAGATCTCCATTTCAAGAAAATAAGCATCGAGAATTCTAGGAATCAGAATCTTTGGAACATGTACCAGCATGGGACGCGAATCGATCATGAGACTGCACTTTGCATTTTCTAACCCGCTACCTGAGCTGGTCACAAGCACATACAGGCTCTTCTCAGCATTTCCAGTCAGCAGAACACCATCACTGGCTCATGTAATGCTCTCTGGAGATTTCTGTTCAAACATGCAACGACACATAACAGAGCACAAGTATCATCCACAAACTCCAGCAGGATATTTCACTGGCACTCCCAACATATTTTTTGATCTGCATGGGGCTAAACGGGTTTTCTTTCCCAACATGGTTTTGGGCAATCAACACCTCAAATTTGAATGTAACAAAAATTACACACATACAAAGCAGAAATCAGCAAGACTATACATATACAACAAAATAAGGTCTATAGAAGCTCCAAGATAAACCATAAAACTGAGTACATCATAGGTACATATCACATGTTTATAGGAACCCAACAAACAACAGAAAGCACTGGAACCAATACAAAAAAAGATAAGCAGACAGGAGTGACCACGGGGGGCTCAGATGCAATATACAGTTATATGACCAGCAGATACATAATAACCATTAGTATTCTCCTCTTGCATCCATTCACTCCATGCTTTTTCTCTTCAACAGAAATGATACAGAAAATGTATACATTGCTCATCTCATAACTAAACCTGGATTGATACCCTGAACCATGGCTGGACTCCAAAACACATTTGTTAGACGGCCTGAAGGTCTTCAGGCTGCATATGCCAGGATGATTCTTCCATTCTTTGCAGATTCTGGTTAATTTCACCAGACCTCAACAGTAATCACATTGCATAAATGACCTCTCCACTGCTGTCAACGTCAAGGTCAGGATCAGAATCTAGGTCTTCCATGTCATCATCCATCAGGTCCAGATTATACAAACCAGCTGGAGGTATGGTGGCTTCCGAGATTATCTGCATGATGACTTCCAGGCTCTGCATGGGCTGGTCCGGCTCTTCAAACTGGTTCCCCATGGTCCTCTCATCCATTAGATCAGCAGGGAGGTTTTTCAGAAACCACACATGGTTCCTAATTTCAGGTATTGTGATGCGCTGACAAAGTACATATTACAAGAGCATAAGTTTCAAAAAGACATTCACTTTTACACTGTAATGACTGAAGCTAATTGCTAGATTGTAAGACGCCTGCCCGATTGACATCAAGAAACTACAGTCAATTCTCTTACTCTATTTAAATTCAATAGATAACTATAGCCCAAAGACAGACTTGGGAACTCGGACTCAAGCCACTGTTTCCCAAGTTAGTTCAAGACACAAATTACCAATTTGAATAAGAATCAAATTAATAGAAGCAATTATTTGGTAATGACTGTTTTTCTTCTTTTTATGCTATTCAAACTACAATTTCAATAGGTTTATAAATCACTTTAAGAATAACCAACTAAATTGAGTTTAGATAATACCACAACTACCCTCAATCATCATAGTGTTTGACAGACTGAACTCATTTTTCAACGACGATTAGTTTTTCACAACACCAAAGTTTCATAGTACGAAACACTGCTAGGAGGATTATCAAGAAATGGTAGCATCAGTTTTAATAGTTAAACAGGAAAGTCAAAGGTCAATCATAAAGCAAGAAGTCAGAAATCACTAACTTGTGCAGGGTCTGCAACAAAGA
>NC_026159.1:3211949-3244810 GCF_000512975.1 Sesamum indicum | reverse complement strand
TGATAACATTTTCTGGAATTGAATATTGAACATTTAAGATTCTCTGTATTGTCTTCCGGAAGTCCTTCGGTTCTTCAGGATCTTCAAATGGATAAGCACCAACCAGCATAACATATAAAGTCACACCACAAGACCAGACATCTGCGATCTGAGCAAAGACATCCTTGGGTCACAGTCCATCAATTTAAAATCATTCACATGTGAAAAAGGGATAGCAATTCAAAAGGGGGGTTGTCCCCGCACTGCAAGGGGAGGAGACAGACTATCAACAGTTGATATTCATGTTGTTTAACCAGCAACTGATGTTACTTTACATTGTTCAGCGCATTCAAATGCAAACATTACTTATATTATCATCCTGGAAACCTCGTACAAGCAAGAACATTCTATCCCTATTGTTGGAGACCCAAAATCATCCGATTATCAGATACTTAAACATATGAAGCATATCATTTCTCCATATGGCATTCATATTATCAAATCCACAAAGAACGATGCTTGAAATGGTAATCCCCCCACCACCTTACAACAATATATGAGCTACCTACTTAAGATAATGTTTGTTTTCCTAAAGATGGCAACAAGGCCTAACATCCTTTCGAATCAACATAAACACATAGAAGGCCTCAACTAAGACAGCAAAATCTGCAACTATGGCATAAATCAAAAGGAGCAATTCATATCATGCCTCAAGAAGAGAAGCTGCTCTAAGTTTTAACTTCCCAAACAACCGTAGAACAGGATGGCAAACTAGCACGGCAAGTTCATTACAACACATAGTGATGATCTCCAAACAATGACTTATGCGATAATCTTAATAGAGTCACCATAGTATTCGGTAAAGATCCATGGAAACAAGTTTAACCTTGACATCAATATCAGAAAAATTATTCAATTTCAAAAATGTCCAGAAATACAAGAAGTAGTAATAAAATATTTAAAGGAAAAGAACAATTTGTAACATAAAACACCATCACCCGTGGCTGCCAGCTCCAACGTCAATAAAAGATGGAAAATAATGAAAAGTGGAGGAGCATTTGGTCTATAAGATCAGACAAGCACAAGTTCATGTCAATTTCACATAACATATTACCAGTGCGATGGTGTTATAGTCTAATTTGGTAAAGCGACTACTACTTGACCATGTCTGAATTTTTCTAAAATGTATATCCAAGTCCAACTGTGCTGGCAGAAGGTATCTAGAGTTCCTCTTCGTTGCTGCCAATAAATCAGGGAGACAATAATAAACCTAACTAAGCATATGACCAGTTAGACACAGTGTCATAGTGTAAGTGAGAAATACAACTGACCTCGGCCATATTCAGTTAAATTATATACAATATGTGTTTCCAGCTCTGCATATCAAAAGTATCTAAAGTTTCTACATTACTGTAAAGAAAGATATCTTATACCTCTATTGATAAAATGTGCAATTCCGTTAAAGAAGGTAGCGAACAGTTTACCTTGCCATCATATTCTTTCCTAAGCAACACCTCAGGAGCAATATATGCAGGAGTTCCCACTGTAGATTTTGGTTGTGAATGCAGCAAAGAAGACTGTAAAAAATAATTATAATTAGGTAATGAATAGAAGAAAGTAGATAACCGCACTCTGGAGGAGGTAAACAAAACACACAAGTATGGTTTCAAAAATATCAATGAGCTGATTAAAATATAGTTCTGGGAAATCCTGGTTCTGATATGTTGAGAATGCTTAATGAGAAAGCAGTCCAGAATCTCAGGGGGAAAGATTACCTTGGAATACCCAAAATCACATATCTTCAACCGAGGAGCTGGGCTTCCATCCAACAGTGTGTTCTCCAGCTTCAAATCCCGATGACATATTTGCTTCATCAAGAAGCATAAGACCGATCAGATTTCTTTTCTGCACTGGGTTGAACCTAATTGCATAGGAAATAAGAGTCCAAACATAATATAACATTATGTTACCATTGAATGGCAGTAGCTGACTCCAGATATTAGCTGTTGAAAAAAGAAACGTGCCTGCATGACGCATATCCAAAACAAGTCAGTCAATGACGCTGATGTCCACAGAGATACACTACAAAACAAACAAAAGTCAAGACCTCATCCTCATTAAACCGTCCTGCATTGCATATGCGCTCAAATAATTCTCCACCAGATGCATACTCCATCACAATAGCCAGATGAGTTGGTGTCAGAATCACCTGAAGCAAAATATTGTGAATGAATTTAACTTCCCATGAAAATTTTTAGTCAATTAAAATTCCAGTAAGAAATCGCAACAAACCTCTTTAAATCTAACAATATTAGGGTGCCTTAAAGACCGGTGATTGATAATTTCTCTCTGAACATTTTCATCTATCTGCAAATAAAATTTACCAGACCGTTACCCAAAAAAAGAGAGAATATAATAAATGCCTAAATATAAATATAAATAAAAAAGAAAAAGAAAGCAATTCCCAGGGAGACAGATCTGGTAGATCATTTCACAACAAATGTTATAGAAAATAAAATCAGAATGTGTCATGCGCATGAAGAATAACACAATGAAAAACAAGTGCAATTTCTTCGACAGAGAGATTTACACAGCAAAACATTGAGAAACAAAACATGCGATCACAAGTCCGGCCAGCTAAAGTTGCAACTAATTAGCAGCAAAAACTAGCTGACTGATGCATAAAACTCATAGACATTTAAGTACGAATTTGACGTCTTTCACTTTCTACCATCTAGCTAAAATCCAATCAAGCATTATTTATATTCTTGCCTTAGAAAAAAGCGTGGAACATTCAAAAGAGAAAAATACTGTTAAAATCTCGACATAGCCAGAAGAAAAACCATGTAAAGAAGATTTGGTGGATGCACACAATAATTGCATACTAAATTAGACACCACTCTTGCTTCAAGATTAGTTCCAAAGTCAAATAAAGATAAAAGTAAGCAGACTTAATCAGCAATTAAGGTTACAAAACTGACCGGGTCACCTCGCTCGATATACTTGATGGCAACCAGCTCATTACTCTGTTTATCCCTCATAAGCCGAGCTATCCCACAATTTCCAGATCCAATATTTTTAATAAAATCATATCTATCACTATCATGCACAATCGGCACAGTACTCAGACACTCTCTTTTGGGCCGTGAATCCATTTATATAGCTAATTAGGCACTAGCTAATACCACTTTCATAATTGTGATCAGTTTATTGGCATCAATTAATCACCATCGACGGTAACTAATAGACAGAAGCACCAGTAGAGATTGGTGGATTGCGGTTTTGCACTCGGTTTTCTGAGCATGTAGTTAACTGATTGAGATATAAAGCAGCACCTTTTTGGTACAGCTTCTCGGGAGGGGAGAGAGACACATGAAAATGAGATGCGGAAGATATTCTTTTGCTGTGCTTGGGAACCTTCAAAGGGATTGATATCTTAGTTCTCACGTATTCTACTAAAAAGCAATAGGACGAGGAAATAAGTGACGATGACAATCAGTATCATTTTGCGGTAGTTGGATGGCGGTAGATGCGACGATATTCTCAACGCACAGTGATGTGTCTTCTATAATTATTTTTGTTTTTACCCCTAAGACCACTTAAAAATATAGGGAAACGCTACTTGAGAAATAAATGAAAAATATGCCCTCATCCAATTAACCTTGAAGGGACAGCTGGAGACCAGAAACGAGTTTAATCCCAGGAAAATTATCCTAATGCATACGTTAGATCTTGTTCACCATACAAGATTAACAGCACTTGCTCTGATCCAAACTAATTACTTTTCAGAACATCACACACATTCCTACATTTTCTTCTTTTCTTTGTCTTCTTTCTACATATTCTGAGTTTCAAAATACAGTATATATATATATATATATATTTTTAACTAATAACTTCTTTCACCAACTTCCATAGTTTCATTAAATGATTTAGTGCTGGGTTTAATTTATTAGTCCCATGGACTCTTGACCTCTTTGTTGCTCAAGCAAGCATCAGTAAAAGCTCTCTGGAGAACTCTTTTATATGCATCATTACCTTTTGTTGCTATGCCAGTATACTTTCAACTAAAGCAGTATACCTCACGACAAAGGCCACAGGCCTTGGGATTAAGTTGAGTGAAGGTCTTAATATGTTTAGGCATTGTTTCTTCACATGACTAAGTGATAACTATGCTTTTCCAGAGCTTTATGTGTTCTGGAACATGAGCAATATCCCATCTACGTCGGAGTTCAAACTACAGAAATTATAACCGTAGTAGTTTCACAGTAAGAGTAGCAAGTGCCAAAAAGAAGAACATGCATCTTAAAGCATGCTATAACGCATACACAATTACACAAACAGAATAACTAAAAATGATGTCCAGTGGAGGATTATTAGGTTCCAGAATCAGCACTATAGTGAGTGATCATGCAATTGCTCCTCACTAGACTTTTCAAGTACTGTTTGTAATAACATCATCTGAATCAAATAACATGTATTTCAAAACATGTATTTGATATAAAGTGGCATAGAAGAGAAAGAAACTAAAAAAATACAAAAAATAAATAAATTACCAGAAAGTAAAACCAGATGGAAAAGACATATACTTCAGCTAGTCCAGTGAAGAAGATAGAAAAATCACAAGGGCATAATCTATGTCAGTGACTGCCAAAGGAATTCTTTAAAATGTTTCAAATATCAACTCACATTACTTATCTTTAGAAAGGAAATGACATTGTTTTAGCTATTTCCAGTTGCAGCACATCCATGACCAAGTGCCAATAGTGAAATACATCAACTATATACAATTCAACTTCGGTCCAAGTCACAAAAATCATTAACTAGTAAATTGTTTCAAGGAGTTGCTTATTATTCTGTTATCATCAAATTGAACCAAGTAGAAAATAATTAGGTTGAGCAAAGATGTATTCACCAAATTTGAGCAGCTTCGACATTAAAAAAAGAAATGTTAATCTCCTCCGGGATGCAAGTTCGGCAGCATTATTCTCACCCAGAAAAAGCAAAAGCTATACTTCCACAAAAACTAAACTCAAATCAGGCGAATCAACAATATTACCAAAAATAGGCATTCCATATTTGCACAGACAAGATCAATTGCGTGCTTAACTAAATCAGCTCCAATACCAACTTAAAAACAGTTTCAGAAAAGGCAATATAGACAAGACAAGTAATAATATGCATACACAAAAATTTGCTATTGACAAAGAATAAACCAAACTAACCTTGTCCCCTCGCTCAATATACTTAACCGCAACCAGCTCTTTTGTCTGCTTATCTCTCATCAACCGGGCCACCCCGAAGTTACCCGACCCGATATCTCGAACGAAGTCGTATCGATCACTGTCGTGCATGATCGGCATATCCATACCCGGACCCACTGTTACAGCTGCCCGATCCATTTGAGCTAATACTATTCCGCTGTAAACCTAAAACCCCGGCTTCGAGAATTGAAACTCAGTTCTTCATTCACATTACTCGGCTCGCTGAACAACGGCGGCGGCGGTGGTTATCCGACAGTTGACCCGATGGGGAAGGAGGAGATCGGGTAGAGATAAGTCGGTTTTGCCCTCGGGAATCAGATAAAGAGAGGCGGAGGGCGGTTGTTTCTGTACTTTTACTTTAATATTTTATTTTAATCGAGAGAGATAAAAGCGAGATATTTTGATGCTTCTGTGGTCGGCGAAGGATGGGATTACTCTCTCCCTTGCCTGCTGTCCCTGTGTGTTTTTGTATAGCAGTGGGGATGATGGAGGAAGAAAGAAAGAAGTGAAGCTGACGCCACGGCGTCGTTTTCGGGAAGCTGGGCGACGTTGAATACGACGACGTTCACCCTATCACGATGCTCCCAGTTATCCTATTGGACAAAAGGCTTTGCCCTTTTACCTATTCCCCATGTTTTATGGTTTTTGTTTTGTTTTGTGCATTGACAAAACTACCCCTCATCTGGATAAACTTGGGCGTGCCCAACGATGATGGGCCATAAAATCTCCCCTCAAAGTTACTGCACTCGCTCTAAATTCCACGTCCTTTTTTTATAATTAATTTGCTGTCCACAAAAGTAATAAATCAACAGTACACTCATTTTAATTTAATATCCTCGCCAATAAATAAACTCCATAAAGCAAAATTTATATTTAATTTCACTTTTCTGTTATTTAATATATTGATTTATTTTCTACCAATTTATTTATATGTTTATTAGTATAAAAGGATCATTACACAGTCCATCTTTAGTGATTTTATGTCGTTACAAATAAATATCATCTAGTTTGAAATATTATATTTCGTATTCCTAACATTTGTAAAAGAAATCTAACAAATCGACATTTTCATTAGTAAAAATTCACAGTATCTGTTTATAACATCAAAAAAATTTAAGAAAAATCATAATTAATCTTAATTGACTCACTCTGACATATTTTAAATTAATTTGTTTTTCTAATAAAACTACAATTATTCATCTTAACACACTATTGCATGTGAGCGTGTATATTTTCACTTTTTATAAGGATAATTTGGTTTTGTTGAAAAAAAATTACGCACAATGAATAAGTCAACCAAAGCGAATATGTATTTTCATTCAAATATTTTTTGTTATATCAGTATATTCGATAAATTTTTATTAATTTATTTATTTATTAGACACAAATAATATTAAAAATATTAAATATAATTTTTTAAAAATACAGAAATTTCACTTATAATTACACTAAATTTCAAAATAGAATAATATAATTATTTCCAATACAAAATAATAATAAAAAACAAATATCCAGAACTTATAGGGTCAATTGCAGTTTTAGCCCCTAAGGTTGGGAGAAAAGTGGAATGGACCTTATAGGTTGTGGCGGCTAGCTACTTAAAGCAAATGTCATAGGGAGGCAAATGGTATAAGTCGACTCAATTATTTAACGCATATATGAAGTAAAGATGTACCTACCAAAGAAAATATTATACAAAATATAATGTTCTAGAATACCCACCTAAATTATGCCATACAAATAATCTCCTTGTCCACATCATATTATCAATTTCAGTAAACTAAAAAAATATTAAATTATTAGTATTGTCTTAGTTATTAAAGAGATTATGGTACTTAATTGTGCATTAGCATTACGTTAAGTATCCATTTAGAATGCGGGGTTAGTTAAAATGTGGAAGTGATGTAGGGGTATATTTTATAAATGTCGTATTAAGATTTTCCGATAAAAATAGTTATGATCTTTGAATAAGTTTTGGATTCATTTTATTAATTAAATAATTTTACAACCCGACCTCGTCTATATATTTCAAATTCTAATATGTACGGATTCATCATGATCATTAGATTATTTTGTGTTTATAGTCCATGTGAAAATCGTGCAATTTGAAAAAATCTACAGATAGTCGTTCTTCATTTGCTACTTCAATATTCTTACGACCTACAGACTTAAGCAACGTATATGCTATATTTGGTGCTTTTCTAATGTAATTATAATAGTAATCTGTTTTATAGGCTCACAGTTGAGAGAATCAAGTCATATCTTACTCTTTAAGGATAGTAATTACATAATTTCACTTAAATGGACATTGCCTCATTTTTCTATACATCACAAAATTTGGCTGATGTGGGACTTTAGATGTTACATTTCAATGAGCAATACATTAAATAATTTTACGACGACACGTATTTCTCTTTCTTTTTAAAAATAATAGGTATGTTGTCATCATCCAACTAGGAATTCAACCACAAATATATGAAACATTCTGACAATTAGAACAAATACTAATCTTATTTTAACATAATAAAACATCACCGGAAAATTCAAATATAGTCCATAAAAGTGGAGAAAAGAACAGAGAAGTAACAAAAATTTAGGCGGGATAGGTGGGAGCTTTCATGTTAGATTGGGGGGGGGGGGGAGCTTTCTTTCACACTGGGGATTGTGATGGGCGGGCGGCCGCGGCAGCGGCAGTCGCACCAATTAGATATTTTGCACCGATTCGATCCTAGATAATTATCCAATCAATTGACCTTTGAGGACAATAAGAATAAGTCCTTTTTTTTTAATACATATATTGCCTAATTAAGAAACAACAGATTATGAAAAATTGAGGAGTGGGTCCGCTCTCAAGAAACCTATAGACCCATGCGTTTGATTAATTTCGAGTCAACAAATGAAAAACTCAAATTACACGTAAAGGAAAGATGGTTGGATTAGGGATATTTAGATTTCTTTGTTGTTCAAATAATCATTTTTATTTAATACGTGATGATATTAACGTGTGGTTGAAAATGTGTTTATCGTGTAGAGTTATACGTTACAAAAATTTTGTATAAACCACTCAGATTTCAGTATGATTTTTATATAATATTGAGTAGAACGTAATTATAGTCCTCCAACACTCGAGTTAGTTCAATATTCTAAACCAATTAAGTTAATATTACAATTAAAGGTGTATGTGTGAAAGGTGAATTAATGGGTACTTATAATAAGGATTGATTGGATCAGTCACATAGAGGAGGACGTAACATAGAACAATATGCATTTTAAAATAATATTATTCAAATTGACCCGACCAACAAATAATTACTGAACGTGTTTGATCATTTCGATAATGAATAAATATTTTGAAAAGTTTTATGAACGTCAATATCAAGTACACACTCATAATCACGATGCTCGTTCTCTAAGTGATTGTGTACTTCCATCAAAATCTACTTAATCACATCATAATAATAACTCAAGAAAAAAAAGGTGAAAACTCAATGGAAAAGCAACAGCATGAGCTAGTCAAGCTATTGTTTTTCATAGCGACGGGTTGGTTTGTCCGGAAGCCCTTCAATATCGTCTTCTACACTCTACCATGTTGATAAAGACTCGGCGCATGTGGGCATGGCGCCAGGTCCTATCACACGCGTTTTACTCCTTTCTGTTCATGCCCAGACCAGTTTGTCGTTCAAGACTCGCCCATACATACATACATCGCACCAATACATACATACATCCACCAAAGTGTCCGTCCAACACAAAAATCTTGAAGCCCAAATTTCAGGTTTGGGCCAATGCAGCCCAGATTCCTTGATTTGTCAAAAAGCAATGCCAGCTTGGCTTTTGAGCCACGTGAATCAGCTTGCTTTAAACCCCAATTTGCAGGCGGCGGGCAGGGACAATGGGCAATGGGCATCTATCTCCACTTGAGGTGTGTTTGGTTTGGTAGGAAGGAAATGGCACCAAAGGGGAAAAGGATAAGAGGAAGTTTTGTTTCTATTTTAGGGCAAACCCTTGCTTCATGCGTCATATGTACTTGTTAACAACTTTGTCTATATGACATGATTTCAAAGATGGAACTTTGGGATGTAATTATATGAAAATAAAATTAAAGTCCAGTATTTTGAAAATATAAATGAACAAAACAAATTAAAAGAAACGACTTCAATAAAAATTTATCCACATATCCCATGGGAAACACTTCAATAATTGGGTTCAATATTTCATTGTGGAGATGTTGGGTTAAAACTTATCGGCAACGTGTGTTGATGGGTGCATGCATTGGTAAAAGCAAATAAAAAAATTGTCCGTATCTTTTAATTTAAATAAATTGTTATAAACTTGCAAAGTACATATTGATCTCATTATATTAAAAGTGTTTAGAGTAATTATCAAGTATTTCGACAAAAAGATATGAAATTAATTATCTACTAAGCAACATATCAATGGAGGTAACAATCCCTTTTTGTTTTACCAAACACGACCTTATATAGTTTACAATTTATTAAATTATAGAAAGCTTAAATGATAACTTTTTTTTAAAGAAAAGAATGATTTCCACGTAATTATTTGTATTAAAATTAGGATTTTTTTTAAAGAATGATTTCCACATAATTGTTTGTATTGAAAATTAGGAGTTCTCATTTTTATATGAAAAAAAATGAGTATAGTTAATAATTTATTAATTAAACCATACTATATTTGTTATAAATGGAATGATGGTATTTACATTTAAAATTTGAGATTTTGTTTGCATAAATAATAATGTAAAAATAGATAAATTTATAATATGATTGTGTGTTATTTATTTTACTAATAAAAAATAATAAAAAGAAAAATACAAGTGAAGAAGTTATCCATGAGGATAGAGGGCCTGTCTTGTTAACAACTCCCCAAAGTGAATTTCCAAAAATAGCCCTGCCTTCCCTTCCAAACCCCAAAAGCTTGAAAAATTAAAACCCACATAAAACCGGCATTCTACCACACATTCCCATTTTCAAACCTAAACATTACCGAGAGAAACACAACAGAGCTAACTGCACGAACCGGAGGAAAAAGGAAAATGGTATCGGATACGGAGCTGATCGAGCGGCTGCGAGAATTCCTGAGTACGTCCGACCTCAACACGACCACCACTGCTATCGTGCGCCGACGGCTCGAGGAAGATTTCGGCATCGATTTGTCGGATAGAAAGGGGTTTATTAGAGAGCAGGTCGATGTTTACATGCAAAGCCAATTCGAAAATGCAGACGATAATGGGGAGGAGATTAATGACGAAGGAGAGGCTGATGAAGGAGTGGGAGAAGTGATGGAGGAAGAAGAGGAGGAAGAAGAGGAGGAGGAAGAAGAAGACCCAACTGCCGCTAGTAACTCTAAATCCTCCACTAAGAAACGGTTGGTCTCATGATTTTTCTATTTTGTCTTTTGCGTTTGTAATTTTTGGATTTTGTCATTCTGACGACACGCGTTACTAAATATTTGAGATAACCTGTTTAATTTGTTCTACGCTTATCAGACTGTTGTGTCAGATTAAATTTATGTTTACAAATATTCGGGACTCGGTGAAATTTTGTTAAGTATGGGGCAGAATTTATTTAATTCAAGTTACGTGCCTGGGAATTTTCGCGTCCATGTGATTTTTCTTTCCTTTTTTGGTTGCAGGTTATGAGCTTAATTGGTTAACTTGGTTCCTTACATGCATTAAGCTGTCGGTTTTTCTAAATCTCTTTCGGTTTGCAGCTTAGCCTTAGAGTACTTCATTTAAACTTTGTTCACTTGGGACTCTGGTTGATTACTTTGTCAATTTTAGCATTTTGGTAGCATCTGTGTTTATCTTAGTGCTCTAAGTCTTGTCTGTATCCGTACCTTGCCATAACATGATCAAAGCTACTTGAGTTAGCATTTGACCAGTGTAATAGAAAGTTTTGTGATTTTTAGTTAACTCCAAATTTGAAGGTCTGATATCTGTGAATTTAGCCAATGAGATGAAATTGAATGAATGTGCTTTTAGCTTTAACAATTTTTGTCTTACATTTTATTGGTAAATAAATTTGACTAATAAAACTAAATTGCAGAATTTCTTTGTTCGGTTTAGTAGGACAGTTGGTCCCCACTAGTTATAAACTATCTTTACCCTGGCAGAATACATAACAGTATGCTGGGTTAGAATAAAATGTAGGTGTGTGGCAACCTCTGGAGTGAATGCATGTCTAAAGTATCTACTTATATTTGAACAGAGAATATCTTTTAGCAACAGTTTGTCGCCCCAAAATTCGCTTATGAGAATACCCTGCCGGGTATATAATTTAGAGAAGAGGCTTATACCTTACTTACAAACACTGCTAGTTTATATTCTATTTCAATTGTTTTAAGAAGTTAGGAAGCTAGCATTCTACGCCTTTCTAGAGAATTGACAACTTGACTGTAAATTCTACACAGTCTAGCGAGAATAGTGGGATGGGTTCAGCAATTTAACAAAATAAGAGTAAAGTTTGCAGTGAACATCTCTATTGGGTTGGGTTGGAATATTCACAACACTGAGGATCTAACGATTGCAAAGTCATGTAATTTTCTCATTCAAGTAAGCTCAGTCCTTGCCTTCCATGCAACATGGCTGATCCTAGCCTTCCATGCCCCTATAATTCATCATATAAGTTATGAGTCAACATGGCAACTGATGTCACTTGGCATTTTTGGTTTTAACTGCATTCTTTTGCATATGAAACCTTACACATTTACTCCATCTTGTTAGATCTAGAAAGAAGAAGGAGGTCAAGAAAAGAGGTGGAGGATTTACCAAGTTATGCAGCCTTTCTCCAGAGCTTCAGAAATTTACAGGAGTACCTGAATTGGCTCGGACTGAGGTAGTACAAACTTATACTGGTTTCTAATTTATCAAGTAGTCTGTTTGGAGTAAAATTTCCAGGATAATATAACTGCTCTCTATTTTATAAACAGGTAGTAAAGCAACTGTGGAGTTATATTAGAGAGAATAATTTGCAAGATCCGTCCAATAGGCGGAATATCGTTTGTGATGATACGCTGCGTAACCTTTTTGGTGTAGATACCATAGATATGTTCCAAATGAACAAGGCCCTGGCAAAGCACATATGGCCCCTGGATTCTGATGGTGGTATGGTTTCTGGGGTCTGAGGACCCTAAACATTTACTCATTTTGAACAGTTATTCTGCCTTCCATTGTCTTTCTTTTTATATGTGACAGTGTAGCTTTATATGGATTTCATTGGCTGTAGAATTTTCTTTTAGGGACGAGCATTTTTTTGTTTCTTCTTTTTTTTTTTTTTTAAGAAGGTGCTGGTGTTTTATTCTATGCATTGTTTTTTTAGGGATGCTGGTACTCAGTGAATCATATAATGATGACCCAAGAAAGGGGTTCTAAATAAAATCTGTTGTCATCTGTTCTGATCTGGTTAGTTAATTTCATAGGAGTCATTTACACTGACTATTGGACTGACCACTAAAAAATACTTGCAGTTCTTAGAGTGGAAAATATACAGGTGAAAGATTTATAAAATCATGGATATTATCTTATGAAGTTCTTGTGAATTTTGGCTGAATAAAAACTGTGATAACACTGTTGAGGAGTCCTTTATCTGTTGTCTGATGAGCTTACATTTGATATATAAACTGTTTATGAAACAGTGCTGTGAGGAACACTATGACACCGTCTGATTCCAATTGGAATCCTCAGTCTGAGCTTAAGTGCCACTTTTGTAGCTGTACCACGTTTCGTGCATTGATTTTGAATATATGATATTCGTTCAACTAAGTTTCATTCTTATACATGCAAGGAAGTTTGCTCGTCTTTTGCTCTCCATTTATGTTCACATGTATATAGGCAGCAAATTCTGAACATACTGAGTCGAATAATGTAAAGCTTCTTATTTTGTGGCAAGTTACTCTCCATGAGGACACTTATGCTAAATATGTATTAGATTTGATTTTTAGCTGTCTTATTCAGGCAAAATCTCTTATTTTTTTGATGAAATGTCTTTGAAATCAAGCAGCTTCAACAAATTCTGCCCCAAAGGAGAAACAGCGGAAGCAAGAGAGAGATGAAGGTGGAATTCTATATTGAGCCTTATGATGCTATGTTCTTCCTTGGCTGATAAATTACTTGTTCCTTTTGAGTGATTTCCTTGGCATGTTAGTTTCCTGCAATGGCGATGTCTAATTTTGAAATAATTCCTTGGAGCAGAAGCGATTTGTTTAGCTTTACATCCGTCCCAGGGTATCATTTCTAATACATCGGTAGGGCACCTATTGTGGGAGTGAGGGAAGGGGATTATTTGGATAGTGGTTCTCTCCACATTCCATCTTTCACCAGTAATTATGGCTCAGAAACCCCGTACCCTTTATAAAAATCTCCTTGTTCGTGAAGAATCAGAAAAGCTTTGTGGAATGGGTTTTGGCTTGTAGCTCTTGACATGTCACCTAAAAGGAAAAAGGAAAACAATTAGAGAGGGAAAGGTATACAGGAGGAGATGTTATTCCTGCATGCTTCCTTTTCTTTTTTGTGTAAAACATATTCTTATTACATAAAGTAGGAGGAAGCAAATCAATGCCGTTGTTCGTTTATCTTGTCATTTTATTTTTAATGTTTCTGAACTCTTTGTGAAAAGTCTCTTATTCCATTTATATCAGATCAAGATGAGCCAAAGAGAAAAGAAAAGCGGCAGAGGGCTGGAAATTCAGCTTTTCTTGCTCCTGTGAAACTTTCTGATGCTTTAGCGAAGTTCCTTGGCACAGGAGAAAGTGCACTACCTAGGTCCAATGTTGTTAAGAGGATTTGGGAATACATCAAGCTAAACAACTTGCAGGTTTGTAATGACAGCAAAAAACCACAGTTGAAACTTCATTAGTATGCTGTATATATTAATGAGCATCTTGTTTGAAGCTAGTTTAATTATCTTGATGGAATAAGTTCCAAAATAACTGTGGCAAGATAAAAAGTTTCACATGTAATTAGCTAATTGAGGCTTAACTGGAATCTGCCAAATTTTACTGAGAACCAGGTGTTGAATACAAATCCTACTCCACACTATAACAGTTTCTAAGTTTTCTGTTCTTTAACTTGTAAATTGTTAATGTCGGATGAATGCGGGTGGTCACTCAAGTAATCAGAGTGCATTTCTTTCTATTCGTCCAACTTATTTCTATTCATTATGCCTCAATATCACTGCTAAAACTAATTTAGTGCAAACTAGATTTTTCCTGTACCACTAGATACTGGCTAATATTGTCTTTGAAGTTTTATACTATGTATCACCTTAAATGATCTATGTAGTCTAGATCTGGTTCTTGTAACTGCACTAAGATAGTGACGTAACTGAGCAATGCCTCATCATGACAATGATTCACCCCAAACTGACCCTTGCCCAGGCATTCCTCAAACCCTATGAAATCCTAAATGGTATTGATTTCACTATGTGAATAATTGGTTATCCAAATAAAGGGTGAGGGAAAGCAGACCCCTAGCTGTTGTTTTTCTGGGTTATCGTGGAAGAGAAAAATATTTTAACCTATATACACAGTCTCTGCAATTTCAACTTTGCTCACTCTGTTCTTTCCTTTTCTTGAAGGACCCATCGGACAAAAGGCAAATAATATGCGACGAGAAGCTGAAAGAACTGTTTAATGTAGACACCTTCTGTGGATTTACTGTGGCGAAGCTCCTAACTGCTCATCTTGTAAAGACAGAACAGTGACTTGGTAATGATTTGCTTCTAATGAGTTCCCAGTTGCACTGGAATTTTTTTCAATGTTCAGTGAAGATGCTGTATAGGCTGTCCTCTTTGTTCCTTATGGTAGCATAAAAAAAAAAAAAACTGGGAAAGAAAAAACATCTAAATTTCCAGTCAACTTTCTGACATGCCATCTTGTAACTTCTCCAGTGCTAATTAACCAAGCTAATGACAATGCGAGTTAAATCTGGATATTTATTATCATTTCACTTTTTTGCGTTTCTTCTGGAATTGGAGGAGGCTTCAGCACAGAAGAGTATTGTGGAGAAGGTTGGAGTTGCTGACTTGTAGTACTGTATAGATAGTAAGGTATTTTGTAGGATCCATTGTGGAATGTAGGTCATGTTTGTTAAAAACCACGATTTTGGTTTCAAGCGTGGAATAGAATCCTCGACTGTGTTATAAAAATTTTGGAGGTTTGCTTTGTTCCTATTGCCGTGTTATCTTTTCGCATTTTTATGAGCTTCTCTAGTTTGTTTGGAACCAGTTTCAAATGTCTACCGGTTAAATCCTATATTTTCATCTGAAGGCACACAAAACAATGATATCTGTTTGAATTTCATTTGAAGGCACATAAACAATGATATCTGTTTGAATTTTATAAGATTGCTCTTGCAGTTGCATGAATAATTCGTAGGGCTTCGACTTGATAGTGCAAGTCTATTCAATATTAGCAAATCATTGTTATTGATGTTGGAACAAATTGGAACCTTTTTCTTGAACTCTTCACCCCCAATATCATTGGTTTCTATCTAATCAGTCAGCCCGTGCTTCGACCATTTCCACTGTACAGTTGTGTATCTTATATTAAAGGGAACTGCAATGCTCTTATACCTTTTTTTTTCAGCCTGCAAGTTCCGGGTTTCTTAACTGACATCAGTTGTTGAGAGCATGCTGGTCTTGTTTCCTATAGTTCTATTAAGCAGTTGGGCTGCACTTTATGCTCACTGGAACCTATAGATTGGCAACCAGAAATTTTAAAGGATTTCTTGTTATTGGAAAAACGAGTACTTTTAACTTATAGTTGCTTGCAGAAATAACAAAATCCAAAACTTGCGCACATGAAGTATGTTTATTACAATTTCAGCTTGCCTTTTTCTTACCCATGTCTTGTGTCTTCAATTTGATCTTCTGCTTATTGAAATCGGAAGAACAACTCGACCACTCATCCTTTTGTTTCCCTTCCTTTGTAGATCTTATTTCTCACTGGGGGCTCATGTTTGGGGTGTTAACTGGGGTAGGGAGGCAGTTGCTTATTAGGATGTGGTTTTACTCACCTTGTATCTCATGATCAACGTCGTTCTTTGCTTGGGTGGAATGTAATTAGTAGGTTTCGGAAATATCTTGCACATATGAATAGGAAAAGGTTCTCAACCATTATCTTTGAAGTTGAGGTAGAATCATTAGCTTCCAGGCTGGGCACTGTGCTTACCTGAGAAGCAAGAATAAATAGACGTGGTCTTCTTGCAGATGTACTTCTCCTTGATACTGATATAGTGAATATATTTCTTGAAAGGCTGGAAAGATGGTTTATGATTCTTAGTGACCATTACTAATGGATCAATTCTTTGGTGAATCTTTGGACTTAGCCACTGTCAACATAAGATGAGTATGTTGATTGAAAGAGAGAAAAAGGAAAACAGGTTGTGGGCAAGGGAATTCTTTTGGAGCCACACACTGTCAGCAGAGAAGTTGGTGTGACACACCGACCGTGACAATAGATTCTGTCCGCAATTTATAGCTACTCGTGATTGTTTAATGCAGTATGGAAGTCGAGTACCATCAAACGGTCTGTGTCTGCGCACAGATGAGTACAGAATTCCGTTGTTGCCGTGAATAAGTTGGAACACTGGTTTTGTTCTCTGAATTTGACAAGAAGCAGATGCAAAGTGGAAAACACGTAGCTTTCCCATAAAAGAGCAGGCACAGGGGAATCAAAGGCGAAGGATCCCCACAATTGGGATCATAGACCACTGCTTTATTGTATGGAGAATTGATAGTGTTTGAAAATCAAATATTTGATGAATCTCATCCTTTTTTTTTTCTCTTGGGCTCTTTACTTGTGGATATGTCGTTTTGGACTTATCGTGTTGTCTGCTTCCTAGTGGATTGTGAATCATCATAGAGGACGGGTTCTTGGGTTAAGAATTCACTGAAAAGATTTATGGGAAATTCTGTGCCATTGGTGGTGGTATGCAGAAAATATTCTGCTTTCGACGAAATTTTGAAGATTATCCGTCTTCATTTTTGCTTCAAATTATGCTTTCGAACCATTCTTTCTACGGGACGGGGAAGAATATATTTTTTACGTTAGGAATTGAGGGATCGATGCTGCTGCAGCACCTGTAGCTTATGTATGAACCTGAGGTAGGAAGACGAATATAGTAACATTAATCAGGATTACGAATATTTGGAATTTTATCAGTTTCTTTATTGGAACCTTCTTACGGGGATTAGATCTGATGCTGTGGAACTCTTACCTAGACCAAAACTTCTGTTCACCGCGCAACCCGTCTGCTTTCACTCACAATCCTCAGACAAACTTGTTTTTTTTTTCTTTTTGAACAATTAAATACAGGTCGTTGCACCCACGCTATACTAAACATAAAGCAGCAACACCATTACGAGAAATCCACGATCCTAAATATATTATACAAAGAAGCCAAGATTGCATGTGACGTGAAAATGTGCAACTTTTGCTATGAGAACTGAAGGCAACAATAAACGATATTCCTGTGTAGTGTGTGTCGACTTGTTCATCTAAAGACGCCATGCTATTGCACAACTTAGGGCACAGACCGTTCGACCGCCGCATACTGCCCGCGACATGTCTGTCTAGGCACATCCAGGACCATGCATCACCGTTCTTAGAATGTGTAGTTTGTGTTCCGGACGATTCACGAGTGCAAGACGTCGTAACCTCCCTGTGCACTCCCTACTGCCTACTACATACTGCTGCTTTGCACAGAAAACCTCATAGTGCCGAAACTATCCAATTCCAATGTACCATGTTAGAACAAGTAGCCCCTATCACGACACGAACACGCAGCCAAATTTGGACGGCAAAACTACATTTTTAGTTTCATATGATAGGGGATTCAACATTTTTAATTCTTTATTTTACATGATTTTCGAAATATGTCCCCATAATTAAAAAAAAATCAACACATTTTGTCTTATTCTTTATCGAATTTTCAAATTGATTTTAAAATTGAGAAAACTCGACATATTTAGTCTTCTGCTTTACGAGATTTATGAAATTAAATGTATTGAGTTTTTCTAATTTTGGAATTATTTTGAAAATTTCATAAAGCATAAGATTAAATGGGTCGAATTTTTTCAATTTTGAAACTATTTTAAAAATATCACAAAGCATTTGACTAAAAGTGATGAATTCTAAAAGTACAATTTCGGCCAACATTTTTGACATGCTCTTGATGCTATAAGGAGCTGCTAGGAGTTTTTAAATTTGTGGTGATGCAATTAATGCAAGGTCAATCAAGATAACATATATATATATATATGTATGTATAAATTCGAGCTTAATTAATTAATACTATATAATTAAATCAAATAAACTTTAATGTAATTAGTCAACATTACATGTATTGGGCAAAGCTTCTTTTGGGAAAAAAAGGAATAAAGTTTAAGTGGACTTGTGTATTATCATATGAAGCAACCAACATTTAAGTGGTGGTCTGTTTTTTTTTTTTTTTTAATATAAAAGATACATTAGACAAAAAATAAGGTACAGAGAGTTTGATGGATTCCTACATACATAGTTGGTAATATCGGCGTAAACAACACTTTCCAACAAACATAAAAAACATTATTAGTAGCGGAATTAGTTGTCTGAGTTGAGGGATGTTGCAATGAAGATGAGGGCTGCTCATCATACACTCAGTTTCAATAACAAGTTTAGTAATATTTAAATCCTGTGCAAGTTGAAGTCTGCCTTTTCATTTGGAAAACAGAAAATAGAATTTAAATTACTGTTTTCAATTGATGAATAAAAGAGCACTTTAGGTCCATTGGTGTATAGAAAAAGGAAGAATCATTGGCAGCCATCCGATTATGCTAAGCCAGAATCATTTCTCACATCCTATTGCCACAACCCATATATATAACTTGGATATATATATATATATATATATATGTGAGCTCTGAATCAATTCAGTCGCACGTATATCATATTTATTTATTTTTTAATTGTACATTAATTACACGATAAATGTATTATATTTGTTATGTAATTAGTTTCGATCTGATAAAATCTCGTTTAGGTTATAATTTTTTTATGTATTTACATATATATATATATATATATATATAGCTGTCTGTTTGTATGTTTATTTTTTGGGTGAGGGAAAGGATTTGTTTGGGATGCTTTGAGATGTGTAAGCCGTTGGAATATGAATCAATGTGCCGTCCATTTTTAAATCTCACTTTTTAGCCTTTGGAGTAAAGAAAACCTTATATTTCATATATATGAACATTAATTTAGTTATATGTTATCTATCTGAATTCTCTTTTATATATATATATATATATATATATATATATCTTTAAAACCTCGATAGTTATTATAATTTTAAGTTTATTTGGATGGACGAATTTAAATTTGAACAAAAATTTAAAAAATAAATAAATAGCTTCAGGTTATATTTGGATTAAGGAAAATTGATCAGGTCGGTCGTAACAAATCTGAATTGGTAAGGTTTTGAATTTGGAAATGAGCTGATTTTTTGTGTTCTTTAATCTTCGGAATTGTAATAATTATTAACTTGAAAATTCCCAACAACATATGCTATCTTGTTTTAGGCATAGAAAATTGGGAATTTTCTTCATTTGAATTTTAGTTTTGTTAAGTTTTTGTTTCTTAAAACTTAGCAGCAACACATGCATTACACGTTATGCTCGTCTCTTTAAAACCTCTTTATCTATTTAATGGCCACGTGCTTTGCACATGTCCATTACATTAAAAGGATTTTAATAATAAGAAACAAAAATGCAACAAATATATATATGATATGAGGCTAAGAATGATTATTTCATAAAGTGTGGGATTATTTCTAAAAAAAATGGCCTAAAGTATAAAACAAAAATGAGCATCTTTTAATTGTTGGTAACCTTATAGGCCATAGGCCACTTTTGGGGCCCAACTCCATCCATAATCAAAGAATCTTATCCCTAACTAAAAGATGTGGATTTGCATTACACTAAACAAACCTACTACTATTTCTCTACTTCAAATTTATTCACCACTCCAATTCATTCTCATGACAACTTAGGTTCAATAATATCTCTTGTGTTAGGATCATAGCAAAGGGTTGCTAAATTATTTGTTTTTTTTTTTCAAAAAAAAAAAATGATTGATAATTGTAAGGCAAAATTACAAACAACGTAGTAATCATTATCAAACATGATCATAGAAGTCATGTACCATGGTCGAACGTTTGCTTTGAACTATAATGACCACTATTCAAACATTAAACTCATCCTCACAGTCTCAACGAGTTCATATTTAAATTGATTTGACCCTATATCGATCTGTAGTCTTACAAGGAAGATATTTTTCGTCCCACTTGAACTATCGCATCAATGATCATTCTCTAACAAACTAGTTGGTAAGAACTGTATTTTTTATTTTTATTTTTTGTTTATGAGATAGAATTGGGTAGTTATATCATTACATTAATGTTTGTATAAATTGAGCAACTAAAAGTCTGAAACAAGCACCCACATATCCAATATGTCTCAAATTCAGAAGTTCGAACTAAGTCATGAGACCTCAGTTTTAACTACGTTAAGAGGTTATTGGCGTATGGATTCATTTGCAAAGCCAACAAAACTAATGGGAAGTTTGTCATTGGTGGGATTGTGAAAGAAACTAATGCATATTCATGTGTTCTGCAAGACCAAAAATAAATACATGAATGTTTATGATTATGGCATTTAAATTATACTTATTAAACTCTAGGGGGTAAAGAATAAAAGGAGTCAGCTATGATATAATTCTGACTCATCATCATATATATAATAGTAATCTTGTCATATGCCTTTAAATAAATTAATTTATCCTCAAACCCAAAATATATAAATAATATATATATATATATATAGTCCCTTTTAGTTATAAAATTGATAATAATATATATATTGGAGAATAGTACAATTTAGGGTTGTGAAAATTTTGGAAGGAAAATTATTCTGATAATGTAATTAGTTGTAACAGAAGAAAAAGAAATTGCAAGAATCTCAGACCACTCTATTGTACAAAAATCCGTGGCAATATATTGCTGGTGGGGTTTATAATTCTTGTTTGGATGGTTCAATATATTATTCGGAGATTCTTATGCTATGGAGATCCACTATTAAGGAAAATTATGGGATTCTCAACTCTCCAACTTACGCTTCCAAACTATACCTATGCTCAAGGAATCTTTTCTTGTGTCACAAAAATTCCTCATAAATATGGCATTTTGCATCAATGATTTTTCTTCTTCTTTTCTTTTTTATATATAAAAAAAGTCAAGAGTTCATAAATTAAGTGTTATGTTACTTGTTAAGGAAAATGTTTGATTCCTTGTCATGTTTAATAAAGTCTTTCTTTTTTGTGGGGTGGGGATGGGGTGGTGGTTGAAATGTCTGATCTTACAGGAAAAAAAAAAGAAAAAAAGAAAAAAAGAGAAGATCTCCAAGAATAGTTTTGTACTTGTGAGATATGGAGATTTGATATTTGTTTTCTCAATATAGATAAGTAGTATTTGTTGAAAATTTTCTAAAATATTCCATAGTGTTATGCTATATTTGCTCTTATTTTGTTTTTCTACCTATATGATTATCTATTGAAAAATGTTTTACATGTCTATTATTGTAATGCATAAACATATTAAGTTTTCATAACTTCTATAATTGTATAGCTTGGAAGTTAATTCAGTATATTAAACATGGAAATTATCAACTGTTCGAACTCAATTCATGCCGTACTGTTAAAAGTCTAGTCGTTTTGAACTTATTTTGAAAGAAAAAATTAAAATTTAAAATAGTTTTGAGTTATAATAAAAACAATTTATCTGTAAGTGGAATCTATTTTCTTTGTCAGCATTCCTACGAAGCACAACAGAGGTTCACGAGAAACGCACCTATGTATGTGTACAAGATGCCAAACCCAGTTTGTATTTCTACTACAGCCAAATACTTAAAAGTGGATCTTTCGGTTACTATGAGTTTAAGCGAGAATATACTTGTCTGCATTCGATATTTTCATACCAAAATAAAAGGTTGTCTTGTCAATAGTAAAAAATTTATACCGATCTGCTAAATTACTAGGGTTTAATGTGGTACATATGATGTATGTAAGAAGTTGCACCCCTGAAGTCGGAAATGTTAATATCTCATCAATAAAATTAATCTCTTAATTGATTTATTTCACCATATATAGCTACATATGCATTTTCAAGAAATCATAGAAATTTCACACAAATCTTGGCATTTGTATTTCCATGGGGCCAAATTCTTTTGCAAAATACTATTATGTAAATAAATTACTAATTAAAACAATAAGTATTTATTTTTTGGGAACGACTGTAAGTATACGTGGTATAAGACTAAATGTAGCGACAAAGTAATTAATTTTATAATCTTCCAACCTACTATATTACAGATATGGATGTCATACATTCCAGACAATGATTATTTATTTTAATTGTCCGTTATATACCCAAAGTCTAACGAAAACGATGTGAATTAAAGTACAATAAGGAAAAGATAAGTTTAACGAATCTGCACAGAGACTAATAGAATTCAGAAATTATTACAAAGCATATCTACATAACTCGACTTATTAATACGATTTGTTTGCGAAAAGTGAATAGTAAAATCAAACTAATACATACCACCAATGACTATTTGAGTCGAGTTAGATAATATCAATAAGGGAAAATTCTTGACTTGATTTATATATTCTATGCATATACAAAGTTACAAAATGTAACTTGAAATCAATGACTATTTGTATTTGTGATGATCTAGAGATTCTTGACATCTAAAAAGCAACAAGAAACTTCATTAATTACATTCCTGTCCAAGAACCACATCAAATATTTGCTATTATTCCACTTACCAATAATTCTAAACAAGACCAAAAATTCAATTTGACTATAAAATTTTCTCCATTCTTTTTATTTTTTGGTCATCCAAATTAAATTCAAGGGATGAGACTTTGAAAAAATGAATAAGTCTGATTCTATCCCTATAATTTACCACATATATATCTAGTGAATCATCAATCATCAATGACAATGAGATGATGCAATCCCTTGAGCATAAATGCTGTAATCCTATTCAACAAAGTGAAGATAAAAATTGAGCATAATCCCAGATAAAGTTTCCCTCTTTCAGTCACATCCATAAGGATCATTTCTGAAACTGATTTCATTAATTTCTCAAAAAAAAAAAAAAAAAAAAAGAAGAAGAAGAAGAAGAAGAAGAGAAAAAGGGAACTGATTTCATTACAGGCAGTTGTTGAAAGTGTAAATATTACAAAGAATCTGATCACTTTAATCTCAAATAAAGTTTTACTAATTCATATGAACATGGGGCAAAAAACCCAAAAGTTAAAAAGTTGTTTCTTATCAAATTATGACTCATTTTTAGTGAAAAGACAAGTTTCTCCTCATCAGATCTTTTGGGTGGGTTAATGTGTGCCCTCCATATTCCTGCCCTTTTGGGAAATCTTGAAAAACTGGAAAATCAAGGATTGGTCCTTTATAAAGAGATAATTGTGAAAGAACCCCAAATATAGTCAAAAAGATTCCATTATTACTAACATGTCAAATTTGACTAAGCAAACACTCAAGAACACTTACCACATTACAAAAGTTTTCCTCACCAAATTATGCGACGAAACGAATGTGCGAATGAATTCACAACATAAAACTCATCGAATCTCTTTATTCGAGAAGAATCACTCACTCCCTCTCATACTTTTTGTATTTCCCTCTTCTGCCCCTCCATTCGCTTTTACACTCTCACTGTACATCTATATAAATCAGGACCCCTCACAACCTCCATGCATGTTTTGTTTATCTGGGCGATGTAAGATTAAGACACCCAGAGACAGAATAATATATATTTTCATTCATGGGTTTCGAGAAAAAAATGGGTGAGAATTCAAGGCAACTGAATTTGGATGTGGGCTCAATTTTTGTCCCAAAAACCATTTCTGATATTCTGACAGAAGTGTCAATGATGCATGATTTTTCCAAGAAATCATCCAAGTTGGATTTCTATGTCCATTCATTGGAAGAAGAAATGAGAAAGGTGGATGCTTTCAAACGTGAGCTTCCTCACTGCATGCAGCTCTTGAGAGATGGTCACTTCTCTCTCTCTCTCTCTCGCGTTTTTCATGAAAAAAGATTTCATCTTTGGGTACCTTTTGTAAATTTTTTTCACGGGTTTTGTTCTGTTGTTGCAGCAATCGAGACACTGAAGAAGGAGAGCTTGCGGTGGAAGGGAAGAGAAATGGGGCCAGTGATGGAGGAATTCATACCGCTGAAGGGTGATTCTGAGGGGGGAGGAAGGGCAAAACTGTCAACTGACTTCAGTGAGAAGAAGAACTGGATGAGTTCTGTTCAGTTGTGGAGCACCCCTGTTCACTATGAAAATCAAGACTCTGTTTTGTCCCTCAGATCAGTTAATTCTTTCTCCTAACCCCCTCTTTCCATTTAAATAATTTCTGGGACTCTTTCATGGAAATTTCCATAAAACCCTTATTCCCCATGTGAAAATTGTTCTTGATTTTAAATCTCAGAGGCATCAAGAAGAGGAGGGCAGTGGAATTGACAGCCAGTTCCAAGGATGTAATAATATCAAGAACAGTGGAGGGGCATTTCTGCCATTTAAGAAAGCACCTGGTTTGTCAATAAAGGAACAGAAAAGGGATTCAGCTTCAGCAGTAAATGGTGGTCTGTCACTGTCAATTCCAGTGGCTGAATTGGAATTGGAATCGGAATCACCGGATCTCATCAGTGTGAAGGAGCCGTCTGCTTTCCTTCGGCCACAACTGCAGCAGAGGAAACAGAGGCGCTGCTGGTCCCCAGAACTGCACAAGCGCTTCGTCGATGCCCTCCAACACCTTGGCGGAGCACAAAGTATCTATTCCTTTTAACCTTTCGTGTAATCTTGAAACTCAAAACAATCGTTTTTCACTTGGTTAATTTTGAGACCATTTCTGAGTTGTATATTTCTTGTTGATTTCAAATCTTTGATGTGCCTATTTGCAGCCGCGACACCGAAGCAGATCAGGGAACTGATGAAAGTGGATGGGCTGACCAATGATGAGGTTAAAAGCCATCTGCAGGTAGGTACTCACGAAAGCAATCACACTCTTTGATTAGTTCATATGATCCATGTTTGATTCATAAATGTGGCACATAATTGATTTGAAGTGTTTGTTGTGTGTGGTTTCAGAAATACAGGCTTCACATCAGGAAGCTGCCAAGCACATCGGGCGGGACGAGGGATTTCTCGTGGGTGGCACAAGAGTTGCCGAATAAGCAAATGGTTGCGCATTCTGGCTCCCCGCAAGACCATTTGAATCTTGGAGGGTCGGCTAAACGTGGTTCGGGTTCAGCCATTGGCGGTGATAGCATGGAAGAAGATGAGGACGACAAGTGCGAAAGCTAAGGGGACGGCCGGCGGAGCGATGTGTTTAGGAGGTTGGAAACAGCGGAATTTTGCAGATAGAGTATAGGAGAATCATAATACAAAAATTTCATCAAATAATTATAACTATGGTATATAGACATTAGAGAATGTTGGTGGGAGGATTTTATGAGGGATGGTTTCTCGGATTTTATTATGTGATTAACTTAGACTGACATCCTTAATTTGCTATTTTTAAGATTTATATTAGAAACTCTATAAATCAAGTAAGGTTTCATGAATTGTAACTTTACATAATAATTTAATTAATTATAGAGTCGAACATATTATATATGTTCAAGTTAAAATCAATTGAATTTGTAGTAATTACCGTGCAGTTGATGTTCGATCTGCGTATTATCTATATATATATGTATGTCGGTATTTTAAATCATTCATCAATCAATATATTGTGTTAATTTCTGAATTTATATATGTTGCTCTTAATTTTATCTCCTCTGCTGGCATTAGCCATATATATATATATATAGGGGGCATCGATGACTTAGAAATATTTGCATTTTCTTGATTTTGGACTATTATATATCATACTTCTCATTTAATTTTATTTTTTTGTTTTATGCTTCTCGTATTAATTATATGCAGTTAAATCTTCTTGAAGCGTATTAACTTATGTCGTACTTGAATCTTTTAATTTCACAATCGATCTTGTTTTTATGCATGCATGGATCCATGTATATATATATATATATATATATATACCTGTCTTATTTTTATGCAATATAAAAAAAAGAGATTATCACTCTTTCTCTACAGAATATGTGTCGTGCAAACCCTAATTTTGAAGTTGCAAGTAACAGGCATGTGTATTGTTGCCCTTAGGGGATCATATCCGCATGGTTTGTCATAATTATACATCATTCAGGACCAATATTTAATACATGAGTTGTTAGAATATTGTACTTAAATCAATGGTTTCTCAACACCTGCTAAATATAGACAATTATATATATATATATATAGGATCAATCAAATTAATACATGATTATTTCCAGCCTAAAATTGTTTTAGTGCTCTTTTTTTATTATTTAATTTAAAATTTTCTTGGCACTTAGTAAAAATAGTAATGTGGAACAAGAGACGGATATCTTTTTTAGTGTGTGAATCGACAGAATTTCAAAAACACAATAGTTTTAATGCTTGGTTAGTCAGTAGAATTTCAAAATACATTTGCCTTTTTGAAGAGAATCTAACCCTTTACAGCTTTCGTCATTAGGGCTCACCATTTGCAATGAAATTCATTTATTTCAACTACTTATTGATCCTACTAATTTATTTGAATTTTCCTATTTCTCAGTTGAATTTGTTTAATTTTCATATTCTTTGTAACATAGATTTAGGTCTAATATTTTTACCACGTTATTGCTAATATGTTAGGGTGTAGTGGGGTGGAGTTTCCTGATCTTCTGAATTAGTCTGAAACATAGATGTTTATTTTGTGATAATATGAAAACAATTAAAAAATGAGTATGTTTGAATGATGGTGGGCCATGATCATTTAACTGGGGAGGCCCCTTCTGAAAATCAGTGGGCTTTAATCAATTGAGCCCAGCACCATTCATTCTCTCCATTTTCCAACTTTTACTAAATTCACTATACTCTTATAACTCAAACCATATTTTTAGTATTAAATTCCATGAAATTAATCTGCATTCAATACTCATCCAATCACAATATTACTTTAATGGCATTAAAATTGATGTTTCTTTCTATATATATATATATATATATTCATGCAATTAGAGGGTTTTGGATTAAATTCATTTAAAGTATTTTACAAATTCATATAGTTTTATAAGATATTCAATTTTATTAAAAAATAAATTTATAAAGTGTTTTGAATAAAATAAAATTATAAAACTTACAAAACGTTAGTATACATAATATTGTTTTTAATATGATTAAAAGTGAAGGAGCTTGTTAAAAATTTTAAAATAAATCAAAAAATCTTTATTCTATTGGAAAGAGCTTATAAGTTCTGATATCTTTTTTTTGTTTTAAAAAGTAAAATTATAAAACACTATATAGTATCTTGTAAACTCTTCACATTTAGAAAAATATTTCCAAAAACTTAGAAACTCATCAAAACACGCTCTTAAACCCTTCTTTCATCATCGTTCTGGGTGTGCATTAAATTTTCATTTTGAATTTTTTCTACACATACATCCAAGATTCTAATACAAAGAAATGTGAGACGCGAAGCATTAGAACATATTTGTATTTGGGGTTGAATTCTTGAGTTTCCGCATTCACTTATTATGTTAGATATTTTTTGTCTTGTTTTGAGTATTTGTTATTGGTGGTGAGAAGATTTAGGAATAAATATTTGAATTAATTTCAAGTTTTTGAGTAGCAGAAGGTAGGTTTGTTGGGACGTTAACAAGAGAGTGGGAATGCAGATTGAAAGCGAAATGAGGGCATTTATGGGGTGTGCTCAGATGTGTATAATTCTTTTTGTCCCTCTGCTTCCTTCTTCTGTTCAACTCTGTGCTCCTCATTTTCATTTCTAGACCAAAATGCCCACCCTCCCTACACTAGGTTAAAAATATCAATCCAGCCCTGGTAAAATGTTAAATTTCCAATTAGCCCCATATAGAATGAAAATAGATAGACTTACACCCCTTGGGTTGTCTTTTTCAACAAGTTATATCCAATTTTGAATTTCACCATTCATCGTTAGCATAAAATAATAGAATCAGCATACCTTAATTATAAATTGTAAACTGTTGGGAACTGTTTATGAAGGGAAGGTGGTACTCAAATTTTGACTAATTAGAGAATACTCCAAAACCTTTCATTTTCTGTAATATGAATTATAGGTAAAAAAAACATATAAGTTTCCATTATTACATGATTCCAAAACTACTACTGATCCTTAATAATTAGATTAAATTGATCTATGCAAGAAATTAAGAAAGGCTCTTTCTTCCCTCTCCTCACTTATTGCCCAATTTCACAACTTGACGTGTTGAGGTGCCACACAATTGATGGCTACATTTTACCAATACTTTTCCTACTTTCATTCATAACAAAAACTTCCAGCCCACAGACATATTGATAGGTAAGAAAATCAATATTCCATACATATATATGTATAAACTTGCCGTATAATTAAGGAATTGGAGAAATTATTTTATTTACGCCATACATACATATTGAATAAAAGAAAAAAAATACAGTGTGTTAATAATTACAAAATTTTATGTTGTATGTAGAGATGTGTATTATATAGTATAGCTTATTTTGGAATGTGGAGAAAAATAAAAGTGATAAAGAAAATAGGGTCTAGTACGAGTTAGGAGATTCCAATCATGTTTATGTATAGAATGGGAGTATAATTTAAAGTATATTTATAATTATGGAATTTGTAAATTAGGAAAAGGGTAAAGTACAGTATGGTCCTGAACTATTCGTCATATAATATTTACCCCCTTTAAACTAATAAATATTACTCTTACCCCCTTATTTGCACAAAAATACCCCTCATGCCTTGAACAATTATTTTCAATATATTTTGGTATTTTGCACATTAAATCATCTCCAAATTATTTCTTAATTATTTTCTTAATAAGTAAAGAATTTACATAAAAAGTAGAGTATAAATTAATATTTATGAATATATAGTAGATACACGATAAATATAATATAACCAACAACTCCTATATGCTTCTTAAAAAGAATTGATAAATATATATATATATATATATATATATATAGGCTTAACCAAAAATTGAATATTTGTAGAAAAAAATGAATAAATATATTTCATCATATCTTTTAAAGAAAATATGTTAAAAAAATTGGTGTTTAAATAAATATATTTTATAATATTTTTCTAAAGAAAATATGTTAAGAAAGTGATATTTAATTATTCATTTTTATCTAAAAGAATAAATAGTTAATAACTTAATTTTATCACCAAATTAATAAAATCTTTTCATGAATTTTTTTGTATATTTATTGTATCCATTCGTTAGTTAACTTTGAATTTATAAAAAAAAAAGAAAAATTTGAACTATTTAACTCGCTATTGATATTTTATTTTGCTATAAATAAAAGATATTTTTTTAATTAAATTTAGAATGCAAGATTACTATAAAAAAAATCTTAAACTAAATATATATAATATAGGGGTAATATTATCTAAAAAATTAATTGTGATGAATTAAATATTATATTTATTAATTAGAGATATAATTATTAAATGATGAATAATTTAAAAGGGCAAAGTGTATTTGAGCCTTAGAAAAATAAAGTATTAATTAAGGTGATGTTATATAAAGAGAGGGTCAACCATCTGAATCATCAAGGAATAAATCCTTCACATGGACGCTATAAGTCTCATTATCTTTAATTTCTTGGACCCTACAGTTTTTATAATGCTTTTGCATCCACCACTTTACTTATATATGTATATGTTTATATAAATTCTTTTTGAGTGTGTACACGCATTCCCACAATCTGATTGCGACTCTCTAGAAATACGTACACCAGATATATTGCTGTGCTAGCCTGTATTTCAATTTTTGCTCTCATCATCCAAATTGACACTGTTAATCAATTAAAGAGTCATAAAAATGTCATCATGAGTGCTGTAACTAATTAATTATAAAGGGTAAAAGCAATAATCTAAAAATTACAGAGTTAATTCCCCTCGATACAACTATTAAGTACAATATTACATTTATGCTTAATATATATATATGTGTGTGTTGTTCCAATAATATTAGTGGGAATAAAATGAGAGGAAAGCCCTCTAATGCATTGCTCTAATTCCAAGGAGAAGACTTTTGGGTGTGAACTGGATGGTAATAATATACTACTACTGGACTTTGAAGAAAAGATATTCTTTAATAATATGGGGAGATTTATATCAGATATATGTATATTGTTGGGGGGGATGCCGGCGAAAACAAGTAAACTTATAGGTAATGTGAAGAAGGAAGAAAGAAAAAACAAAAGAGAACAGTATTGTTGAAATCAACGCTCCTCCTACATTTGAAATTGTCTCCTTCAGAGTCCCATACAAAGGAAGAAAAGAAAACTGATAACTTACGTACATGTGAAAACTCCAAGATTTCTCTCTCTCTCTCTCTCTCAACTCCCTTATGAGTCCCACTCTCCTTCTTCTTTGTACTCGCGCTACCTCCGGCCTAAAATTTGCTGCCAAAAAAAGAAATACCAAGTATGGTAGAGAAAAACTATTAGAAGATGAATCATCTCTTTCTCTCTCTCTCTCTCTCTCTCTCTCTCTTGACTGAAAATAAGAATATTCTGCTACTATTTATCTAATAAGACAGTGTTTCTTAAGTGTATATATATATATATATATATATGTTGCATGCGGTTAAGTGGTGGGAGCATTAATTGAACACCAGGGACTCAGATCTAGCACAAAAGTATATATTTCAACAACTTAATTCTATATTATGTCATCGTTAAAATTAAAATCAAGCAGCAAAGATTACGGAAATCTAGTGCTCCATTGAGGAGCCAGAATAGGGAAAAATGAAAATACTAATAAAACAACATGCAAGTTCAAGCATCACCATCCTCTATCCATCAACTTAGACAAGTGATCCGATAAAACTTCCTAAGGTTAAAAGCTAAGATAAGTTAAGAATGTAGATTAGGCATGTCGAGTATTAAAAAAATAAAAGAAGACGATGACGACAATTTTGACAAATAATTATCATTTAAAAAGTAGTTGCAAGGAAAACAAGTGTGCAATAGCAGTAGATGTAAGAATACAGCATGATACAGTTAATTTATCAACTATTATGCATGGCCCGACTTGTCCATTCCTCCAGCTAATCATAGAGGACTGGACCGTGTATTTAAATGATAATAGAGTACTATATTACTGGAAAAAAGGTGCAGTCCGTTTAACCCTTCTCAAGTCTCAACCACACCCATCGTTAAGTTCACCAAGTTGGAATAAATCCTTTAGCCTAATTGATAAGTGAGAAAGTCTAGTTAATCCCCTATCACCAAACAAATTGGAAATGGAAATAGAAAAAGAAAATCCGATAGAATCTAAAACCACAAAATACTTTCAGGAGGTTCTTTCAATTTCTAGACGTGACCGTATGAGCAAATCATAGAGTAGGGATCAGGAATGTGAAGTAGCATAATAGACTCACTTACGAATTCCTTTTCTAGTGATCGGCAGCATATATGATAGTTTGAGCATTAAAATATGGTTTGACACATTTATTGTACTACTAACTGCATATTTCTATTACTACTGTTTCTGCAAAAGGAAGATGCTACCTATATCTGGACCCAGTACTGCATCCCCCACGAAATGCAAAGACCAAGGAGAAGGTGGAGGTACTTACTACATGAAGAGGCGACTTAGGGTTTTATAGGTTTTGAGTTATGATTATTCAACAGTGACATGTCTGGGGCAGTGACAAGACAACAATTCGAATAACCAACCCCGGCCCGTACTGGACAGATAGTAAATTTTGCTTTCTTCTGCCTTCAGCAAGAAAATAACCCTATTCATACTAAGAACCAACATATCTCCCCCAGCATTTAATGCGACAGTAATTATCCATCGACTCTGAGGTGGACCGTGTGAGAAGTAAAAAGGGCATTGCAAGAAAAAGGCAAACAATCCAAAGAAAATACATTGCGGGCGAAAATAGAAGTGGGCGAAAGAGACAAAAGTGGGAACAGAGGAAGTTTACCTGGATGAAAATTTTGTTTAAAGAATAAAGCTCAGAGGGCAGGTGAGCTTTTGAAGTTTTTGACAAAAATGCTAAATTAACACGACGGACCAATGCTTCTGCCCTCCTCGCTCTTAGCTCTCGGAGGCTGCTGTTGTGAGTGTGAGGGCTGCGGTTGACCTAATTGCTGCTGCGTCTGCTGCTGCTGCTGCTGCTGATGGTGAGTTGAAACATTCTGTTGCTGCTGCTGCTGCTGCAGCAGAAGCTCGTGAGGCTGAAGCGGAAGCTGGTGCCCGTGCGGATGATGAGAATGCGTATGAGATTGAGTTTGTGAATGCTCCTGCACATTTCCATGCTGTTGAATATGATGGTACGGAAGGGTTTCGTATGAACTGCCCAAGGCCAAAGAAGGCTGCATGGCAGCGCCTGCAGCCGCCGGTATCTGATTGAATCCTGTGGCG